>NC_029794.2:116839772-116848567 GCF_000816755.2 Arachis ipaensis
TATATGTCCTTTATATTATGTATATAGGTGGGAAAGCTAAATTATTATTCTAAAAATAAAGGAGTGGATGGCAATATAACTTTAAATGAAGTATCCACTTCGATCTTAAGTAGCCCTAAAATTTATCTGTTAGAAAGCCTATTAGGTTTCCAAAAAGTATCATGTACTAGATATAGTAAGTAGTGATTATTATGCTTGACATGCTTTCACAAAGATTTAATTTTTAGAGTCCTTCTTTTCGTGGATGAATTGCAACTTATTTAGTCTTTACCCTGTCCGCGGGAGAAAAATTATCTAACGGTCAAGTGATAAAAATATAATAAACTCTTCAAGAGTTAGTGATTTCATCAATTGATATACACATAGAAATAGTATAGTGAGTTAAGGGACTACATTTTAACCTAGATTTTCAAAACATTGAGTTTATAAATATTTTATATTATACATTTTTCACTTAATTTATTTCTTGACTTACGCTTAAAATTTCTAATAAATTAAATTTACCTGGTGATCACGGCAAACACTTTTTAAATCGATAGCATATATAAACCTTATTTATTTTTTTCCTTCTGAGCAAAGAAAAGAAAGAAAATAGATAGCTATAATAGATACAAAGTTTTATTTTTGATATTGGGATCATTGTGGTATATGGCACCATTATGAGAGTGCAGAGTGTATCACACGGCTCTGACGGCGCTGAGGAGCAAATCAAACGGTCCGATTTGAGAGAGAAAAATTGGACATTTCGATTTGAAACATTACAGATACACAAATCGGATTGTCCAATTTATGCACCTCAATGCAATGTGTTGCACATGCAAAATTCCCTAGTGTTAAAGCTTGTATTAAAGCTTGTATGTATGCTTCAAATCGGACTATCCCCATTCATTCTCCCTTTTCCGTGTCTTCCCATCTCCAACCCCACCTTCTTTCTTCTTCTTCCATTGTTGAAGTACCAACGGTCCAGAAAACCAAAAATAGTATCACCACCATCATCAAACTTCCTTCAACAATGCTCAGGAGACAAAAAATAAAAAAATGTCAACCGTCTAAAGTTTTACATTACTAATTATCTTGATCACCTTAATTATATAAGTTTTTATTTTTGAATATTTAACTAACATGTATTATCATAGTATTAGTTGAAATTTTTATTATTTACTTGAACATTAGTATTTATTCATTTTAATTTTTTTACTGATGTTATTGTTTGCTGTTTTAGTTAATGTTTAAAATTAGTTTATTTCGTAAGTTTATTACGCATATAAAATAATACAGTTGTACTCAAAATATTTTTAGAACACATCTAAAAACCTATCAAATAAATATAATTAGATGGTTTAAGATTTATTTTAGAATTTTAAAATCAAAATTTTAAATTTTGAATAATTTAATTTTTAGATGTGTATTTAAATTATAATATATTAATAATTAAATATATTAAATATAAAACAAAAATTTAAAATTTAAATTTCAGTTTTATTTAGTTTGTAATTTAAATGTGTATTTAATTTTAAAAAGACACTAAATCTATTCCTAAGTTTTAGTTGTGTTTGTTTTACGAGAGCTTGAACGAGAGATTGAAAATGAGAATTGAATTGTGATATTGATTGATTATAATGCTGACGACTTGAGGTATATATATACAGAAGAGAGATTGGCTACATAATCAAGATTGATGCAAGATTAGGTAGTCAGCTTCCACGAGAAGAAACAGATTCTGTTTTAGCCATATTATTACTGTCTACACCCCCCTTACAAACTCATAATTGGTGGAGCACCAGTTCTGATCTTGTCCTTGAATTTTTTAAAACCAGTGGAGGAAAGAGGCTTAATGAGTGTATCTACTACTTGAGAATGAGAAAGAACATGAACCACAGAGTTGTTTCTTATTAATTCTATTTCAAACGAAGTGTAGATCAACCTCAAAGTGCTTTGTTCGACTATGAAGCACTGAATTAGCTACTAAAAGAACAGCATTGAGGTTATCACAAAATATAGTCGGAGGGATTTTCGATGGTAAGCTGAGTTCAGTTAGCAAGCAAGGTAGCAATCACATAGTTTCAGTAGCAGCATCTGTCAGGTATAGAAATTCTACCTACATTAAAGATCTAGATACTGTGTTCTGTTTTTGAATTGACCAAAGGATTGGATTGCATCCAAGATATAAGTAGTAACCGCTTGTGGATCTCTTATCTTCCAAATCACTTATCCAGTATGAATCTGCAAATGCTAGGATTCAAAAGTCAGAATTCTTAAAAAAAATGAAGATCATGATTAATACAACCTGATAAATATCTAAGGATGTGTTCTAAAGCAAACCAATGAGATTGAAGGGGATTTTGAAGAAATTAGCTAACTCAATTTACAATATATGCTATCTCTGGATAGGTGAGGACATCATATTGAAGTCCCCAACCAAAGATCTATACGAGGTTGGATTATCAAAATAATCGATGCTTTGTGATGTAAGTTTTAAAGTATTAACCATAGGTCACTACAAGAAAATTGTTGGATATCGGCGGATTTACCAAGAAAATTCATCGGTAATTTGTTTATCGTTAGATTTAGTGACAGAATAAATTTGACAGTATGAACTTTGCTGGTAATTATTTACGGGCGAATTTTTTTGTTCGCCGTTAATTGCCGATAGATTTAGCGACGGATATTAACTTTTAATTGGCAAAATTTTGGAGCTTATTACCGTCGAATTTATTTTCTAGTAAATTTGACGATAAACTTAAATTTTATGTTTTTTAAAAAAATTGTTTAAAAATTTAATATATAATTTAAATGTTTAAATTCAATTATTTTTGAAGTAACAAAATTTAAAATTTTATAATTTTTCATAATAATTTGTCTATAATTTTTTGTCAAAAATTCACACATCAAAATTTAGGAATAAAGAAGAAAAATAATAATTACCCTATATGAAAAAAAAGTAGCAATATAAACATATACTCTAAATCCATAAATGTTGAATTTACATAAAGTTTGATATGAAACACATCAAATTTTAAAACTAAAGAAGAAAAATAATAATTACTCATGTTAGAAAAAAGGTAGCACTATAAACATATACTCTAAATTAAAAAAAAAATAATAAACTTACATAAGGATCGATATGAAAAATAAAATACCTTATAGTGACTAAGTAAATTGCATTGCTGTAACTTTCTAGATAATAAAATGTTGAAAAAAAATTAATTATACAAATGGGACAAATTAAGATTATAAGTAATCTATGTTTATCTACAAATAGAACAAATTAATTATACAAAAAGAGTGTAAGTTATAGGCAAATGGGACAAATTCAGAAAGAATCAATTAACATATCATGACACATTAAGATTCAAAATAATCCACTAACATGCATATGCGTATCTCTCAAATGGTATATCTATTTAAACTTATATAATTTCAATAATTTATAAACCTAGTTGGAGGTTTTGCATCATAAGTCATTAATCTATGAACAATGAATTACTAGCACCGAACTATCGTCTATAGGCGCATTTTTCAGAATAGCACGCTATACACCCTCAATTTCAAACTATAAATATAATCAACACACAAATTATAATTAAACAAACAAATCAAAGTTCATATATTCAAATGAGTAAATTGCAACAAACTCAGTAAAATTAACAACAATTTATTCAATAAAATTAATTTAGAAAACAATTAACTCAGAACAATCAACAATAAGTCAATACATAACTTAGAATATTAACAAGCTAATATTAACTCAGAAAATTAACAACAATCAACACTAATTAACTCAAACAACAATAAACTCAAAAAATTAATAATCATCCAAAATACCATTAATTTAGAATAAACATAAAATTACACCCTATCTAACCTAACACTATTTAATTTCTAATTACACTAAATTAATATGGCAAACTCTAATCACACACTTCATTAAAAAGTTCAATTAAAAATTTAATAAAATACCTAACAAAATCTTAAACAAACAAAAAAAAATCTGAAAAAAAAAAATAAAAACCATAGAAAAATTATTTCTCATGGTGGATGTAGGATGGTGGAAATGTGGTGGTGACAGGAGGCAGCAGTAAAACCTATGGTAGTAGAGCTAGGGTTTAGTAATATAACAAACAATCAAAAGAAAAAAATAAATAACTATCTTACTTTTAGCGTGGTGTGTAAGACCTAGAACTTTTGAAAAGTTTATTATGAACTAATTTTAAATTTATATATTTATTTATAGTTTTAATTTCAGAAATTATTTCATTGAAGATAATCAAATGCAGCTTTGATTTATTGAAATTTAAATAAATTAAGATTTTTATCAAAACTCTATAATTATGGATTATTTTTCTATTTACGACTTAAAGTTTTAGAAATTCGAAAATAATGAGGTTTGGGCTATTTAAATTAGAATTTTATCTAACTTTATAATTATTAAAGTATTTTCTATATTTAAATTATAAAGTTGGTAGTTATGAAATAATAAAAATTTCACATGGTTTAATTTAAATAGTTGATATTTTTATACTTCAATACTTTAAGTTTTAGAAATAAAGGAAATTAAAATCTTACTGTCTTATAATTTCAATTAAAGTATTTGATTTTTAATTAAATAGTATTTTAGAACAACAAATGATATTTTAAAGTAATTTTAAGGATTTTAATTAGAGTTCAAATTAATACCTTATGCCCCAATTTTATTAATTTGCTACTCTACCCTCCAATTTTACCAAATTACTTATATTAGCCACAAAAGCCCTAATTCCACTTTTTCCCAAAATTAAACCCTAACCCTAATTTTTTCACTCACACTCACCTTCACTACATAGCACACATAAACACACTCACACATGGAAGAGGGGGAGAGGAGAGAGCGAGATCCGAGAGAGCAGTGAGGCGAGAGCATCGCTGGAGGAGAGGTTGGCACCGCCGCCACCACTGTTCGTCGCACCCTTCTGCNCGCCGAGGGAAGCCCGTGTCACCGTCGCCAAGCCACATTGTCGCCGCTGTCGTTGACGACCCCAGCTGCCGCCGTCTCGTGCTCCATTCCCGTTGCTGGAGGTCCGCCACCAATTTGATCTGAGGGAGAAGAAACGCAAACAAAAGAGAAGACGGGGAGCCACTGTTGCTGTTACTGAACCACCGAAGCTTCATGCTGCCTCTGCCGTCTGAAACCTTGCTGCCATTACTGGGAAACCCTGCTGGTAAGGGTTTTAAAGTTTTTGTTTCTGTTCTTTTGGGTTCTGGGAAGGGTTTTAACGCTGCGTGGTTGTTACATTCATCGTCACTGGGGTTTTGCTCGTGGCTGTCACTTGGAGTTATTGTCGGAGCTACTGCCGGGCCGATTCGGAGTCGCAGTAGCTTCGTTTTGTTATTTCAGTAAGTAATTATGTTTCAAAAACCTTCGTGTTAGTATTCTATTGTGTTTGGTTAATGAATCTGAGTTTTGGTAACGTGGGGTTGAGTCCTGATTATTATATTTTACGATCAGAGTCATTATGGTGGCTGAGAAAGTGGTTTGGAACTGAGGTTGCGGCTGCCGCAGTTGCGAGTCAAGGGAAAGCGAGTTGTGACACATTTTAGAGTTTTCGAGTTTCGACAATCGAGGTAGGGCATTTTAAAAAAAAAACTATACTTTACAAATTGGAATTATATTATATATGGATAATTATGTGGGAAAGTGTACCTTTGAGTGATTGTATAAGTCTTATGTATTACTGGTTGTCTTGGATGAATATGAATGCTTGTTTGACTGGAATTTTATTTGGTTTTATAAAACAGACTGTTCTTGAAGTGCTTCTTTAAAGTTGTTTCTTAAAAGTTTTGAAATTGAGTTTAATCTGTTGAAAATTTATTTGAGATTGAATTGGTGTTCTTGAAATCTGAAAATGAAACCAACTTGATTTTTGAACTGATTTGGTTTTGAGCCTGTTAAAGAGGGTTGCGGAATGGTTTGGTTGGGACTCGGAAGGGGTGGCAGAGTCCAAGTTTTAGGGGAGGTGCTGCCAAAATTCTGGTAAAAATCCGAGATTCTATTCGAAATGTTATTTGGAAAGTCATGAGTCTAAGACTTGTACTATTCTACTTGAACTATTTAAGAAAGTGATGAATTATGTTTTGAAATGACTTATTGAAAAGAAAACTATGATTTAGCTTTATTTCCTAAGAAAGGTATTATATTTTTGGGTGCAAGACATTTAGAAGAAACTTATGTTTTAAGCCGTTTTAAATGTGAAAAAGGGTTTATGTTTCTGAATTTAACTTGAGGATTTCAATTGGAGGAGTTGAAGTGATTTTGAAGAAGGGTGAATTTCAATTGATAAAACTTCCTTTTTCGACGTTTTAGAAGGAAGATTAAATTATTCTCTAAATTCTGAATTTTTGCTCCAAGCCGTTGGAAACGCTTCAGATTTTATCAGGCAATTGAAAGTGGTTTTTGGTTTAAGTAAAAGAAATAATTTTGAAAATTTGTTCAGAGTAATCGATTACATGATTGGGTTTGGTTTAAATTCTGTTTTTATCTATTCAAATCCAAAAGCTATGGTTTTAAGGATTTTTAAATGAATTTGAAGGAATGAGTTAGGTTATCCTCCCTTAAAGACTTGAGACTCCACTGAGAAACTTTTGTTACCAAATTCTGTTTTAGGATGATTGATTTTAAATCCCTCAGAAAAGACTTTTAACTTGGTGTGGTTTTTGAAATGTTATGGAAAGATGTTGAGGAGGGAGACTTTGTTTTAGAAAAGAGGAATTTACGTTTGAGGAAAAATGGCTTATGAGCCTAAAAAGATTTGAGAAATGGGATTTTAAAGCTAAGGCTAGAAAGAATTAATTTTGATTTCAAAGTAAAGTGATTTGAGAAAAAGTGATTTATGGCTTGAGTGATGATTATATGAATTTGATGATGTTGGAAGGTGAAGTGTTATGCTGTGAGCTGGATGGCTGCATTGATGTTAAATTATGGCTGAGAATGAATATGGATGAGATGTATGGAATGTGAAAGAGTTTATGAGTATGCACTTCAATATCTGAGATACAAGTCTCCCTGGGTGAAAGCAGTGGCTAGCCACCACGTGCTCCAGGTTGAGACTCGATACTCTGTTGACCCCATGTCGTAAGTGTGGCCGGACACTGTGAAATTTCTGGACGAGCTCGCCCCCGTGGATAAACACTAGTGAGGGTGTTATATGTTTATGTTTGAGAATTATTCGAGTAGGGGATGCACGACAGGGGGACAGTCCAATGGTTAGCTACCAGGACTTGTCGGGTTGGCTTTGTAACCGACATATGAGACTCATCAGCCACTAGGACAGGCATTCATCATATGCATCTATGTGACATTGTTTGGGTGTGCATATTGTACTTTGTTTTCCTATATGATTAATTATGTTTAATTGCTATTTGCTCTACTTGAAGTAACTGTTTGTTTGTGGTTGAACTTTCCTACTTGTGTTCGCAACTAAAACTCTGTTGGATTATGGTGGATTGGTTGTTGTTTGGATTGTTTGGCCTAGGGCCGTGGTTGATCATGAGGTGGGCCGAAGGCCATGTTTGGTTTGTGTCTTTGATTTAGAAAAGTATGAAAGAATAAACTAGTTCAGCATAGACTTAATGAACCTATGTGTGGAACAGGTTGGTCATTCATGCAGTTAGGAAAAACCTTTTGAAAGGCTTTTGAATTTTTAAGAAATAAACAGTTTTCTCTTTCAGAAAAGATTTCAGATTTTTAATAGTAAACTTTTGATTTTGAAAAGATGCATAAGGCGGTTATTAATCACTGTAATGGTTTTATTTTCACGTATCCTATTATAGTAATTCTGCAACCCTATAGTGAGAACCCTTTCGAGGACGATGTTTTCACTCCCCTACAGGTGTTTTCTTTTCAAGATATGGACGAGGAAGTCACGAAGAGTTTATTCTATTTTCTGTTTATATGATGTATTGTATTGTTTTAGATATTATGTTTTCCCTCGCCTTTATCTTTATAAATTCTGTAAGAGGGATAGGAATTGTATTAGTTAATGCTTGTAAAATTATTAATATGTATATATATGTATCCTTTGCAAGTATTGATATTAGTATGAATGTATGTTTTGAAAAATTCTGTTTAAGTTTTAAACATGCTCATATTTTAGTATTAAATATTTTAAGAATTGTCGTAATACCCGAGCTATCAGAGTGGCGCAGTCGGAAGCGTGACATTTTGATAGTTAGGGTGTTACATGGTGGACCTCAGCCGTGGTGATGACGACAAGGTGACGACCTCAGACGGCAAGGGACACCAACAACGGCGGCATGATGGAGGCTTTCCACGGACACTCCAACAGTAGTGACGACGAAATGCTGATCTGCGACGACAATGTGGCTTACTGGCAGTGACAGCAGCTCCAGGTGGCGGCGGGCAACCTTCTTCAATAGAGCAGAGGGAGATAGATGAGAGAGAGCGACGAGAGAGGGAGAGAAGAAAAGAAGAGAGAGAGTTTGTAGAAGTGAGGGAAAGGGGTTTCGTGTTTGAATTTTACCCAAATTTACCATTGGAAAAATCCGATGGTAAGGTGTTTGTCGTTGCCTAAACGCCATGTTCACTAAATCCTGTTAGTTGAAATTTTTCCACAAAAAATTTAACGCTAAATTCAGCGCTAATAAAATTAATTTTTGTGCCTCTATTTACTGTCGGGTTTCATTACAGAATTTTAAATTTGACAGTAACTTATTTGAGGGACAAATTTTCACTCGTAACCGTCAAAAAGTACGCCGCTAATTCCGCTGGCAATATCCATCGCTAAATCCAATAGTATTCA
>NC_029794.2:116848715-116853158 GCF_000816755.2 Arachis ipaensis
TAAGTCTGGAACAGATTTAGATTGAGCAATATGAAGATCATGATCAAACAATTGATTAAATTCTAAGCCTAAGAAGAAATTGACACAGCCCAAGTCTTTTAATGCAAAAAGAAACTTTAATTCAGTAATACAAGTGCATATTTCAAAATCATTATCTCCTATAATGAGAATATCATCTGCATAAGCTAAGATATAGATTGTTGATGAGTTTGAATCAAACCTTGTGAATAAAGAAGGATTAGACTTAGTGTTTAGAAAGCCAAACTTATACAAGGTTGAATATCTTATTGTACAAAGTTTGTGGAGCTTGTTTTAAACTATAGATAGATTTATTAAGTTTACACACAAGAGAGGAATCACAAGTAATAAAGCTTAAAGGCGGTTGCATAAAAACAGTTTTATCCAAGTCTCTATTTAAGAATGCATTATTGAAATCAAATTGCCTTAATGGCCAACTTTTAGATATAGGAATTGACACAATAGTTCTAATAGTGGATGGTTTAATTACTTGACTAAAAATCTATGGATGCATACTCAACACCCTTTTATTGATGACAACCTTTTGCCACTATTTGAGCTTTGTAATTAACAATAAAATATCTAGAGCTCTTTCAATGGCAAAAACCCAACGACTGTCAATAACAATAGCATTGGGAGGAGGGTGAACTAGAGACCATGTGTGATTTTTCATGAGAGAATCATATTCCTCTCTCATTGCTTGAAGCCAATGAGGAGAGCTAAGAGCTTGTTTGATAATGGTCAGAACATTTTGAACAAGATCTAAGTCTGAACAAAAATCTTTAAATTGTTATACACTCCTCTCTTTCTCACACACTCACGCACTCACGCCGTGCACACAGTCACAAACTCCTCTCTCACTCATGCAATCTCAGACTCCATTCTCCTATCTTCATCACAATCCTCTCTGCCTCTATTCGTCGAAGCCTCACGCCGTCCAGCAGCCGCTTGTGCTCCGTTGCAGTTTGTTAGCCTCTAGCTATTCTCAGCGCCTTGATGTTTTGTCGTTCTCAGTGCCTTGGTGTTTCATCGTTCTTAGTGCCGTCATGCTCCATCATAGTTTGTCAGTTGTCTAGTCTTGCAACGTCCAGCCTCTCCGCCACCGTCCAGTCTCTTCGCCTCTACCGCTGCATCTTCCAGTCCCTTAGGGTTTTTTATTTTTTCTTAATTCTATTTTTAAATTCTTTTTATTTGTCATAATTTGTTGTTATGATTCTAATTTTTAAATTCTATTTTTAATTTTTCAAGTCTTAAGATTTTTTATTTTTTTAATTTTGTTTATTTGTCGCAATTTGTTGTCATAATTTTGTTCCTAATCTGATTATTTGTTACTTGCTATTTTTTGTTAGGATTATTTGTTGATTTTTTTATTTTGCATAATTCATCAAAGAAACAAAAATCGAACCCGCATTCTCATATTACACACCCTCCAAAAAAAAATTGCACTTTATTTTGCTTCATTTTCACCTCACAATTTATGTTTTTCTTTTTTTTTCCCAAAAAATACCAAAAGTTACATGGATGTTATGGGTAGATTTACACTACAAGAAAAATGTGAGTACCGTTGAATTTACCATCGAAAGATATAAAAAAAATTTGACGGTAAGTTATTTACCGTCAGATTTATTATCGAAAAAATCAGATAGTATAAACCTCGCCGATAAATCTTTACGTCGGATTTTCTTCGTCTGACGGTAATTACCGTCAGATTATGTGACGGAATATAGTAAGCATGAAAACAGATCGTGTTGGACGTTATCGTCGAAAATTTTTTACGGTAACTTTGGTGCCTCATCGTTCGTTTTTCCACTATATTACTAATGGATTTATCCGACGGTAATGCCGATGAAAATTTTTTTAAAAAGTTAAAAAATAGATGTTATCATTGAAATATTCCGACAGTAGAATTTTTAATTTTTTTAAATTATCTTTTCCATCAATATCTATTGTACCCCAATAATTAACAATTGAAATAGTGCTTCAAAATAGATGTGAAGTACGAAAAATATAAATTACTAATATCGAATGATGGTAACTGAAATATCTGAAATAATGCTAACTATTTTACAATCACAAAACTATGTTCACAGTCACTGAAAATAGGTTTTTAAAGAAATACATATTACATAACAATGTTTACATTAACCCTAATTAGATTCATCGTCTTCTTCTCCTGGTTCACCATCTTCCTCTTTTAATGTAGTTTCCTGGTTATCATCGAACTCGTCTTCCTCTTCTTCATCGCCATCGACCCCGTCTTCTTTTTGAAGATCATCATCCTGTGGTAGAAGTGCGTCGGCATCTAGTCCATGGTCAATGATGTCATCATCTATAACAATAGACCTAAGGGTGATGGGCTCACTGGTATTAACGATCGTTCTTGTAAGAGTAGGGTTGTCAATCTGGTAAGGTTGTTGACCCTCTGTCTTATCATCAGACTCGATGCAGCCGCTTGGCTTAGTTTTAATCACAACCACCCAACTAGACTTGCATGAACCTAGATAAGGTAAATAGTATACCTGTCGTGCATTTTGAGGTAGAATAAAAGGATCGTAGTGCCGATATTTTCTAGTTACATTAACTTCAGTGATATCGTAGTCCTTGTGCTTTCACATTCCTTATTGTGAACTGGGATCATACCATTCACATTTAAATATGAACACCTTGTACGTAGTGTGACAGAAATACTCTAACTCAATTATGTTGCGTAAGACACCAAACCAATTGGAGTGACCCACGCCTGAATCTCTACGAACCCAAATTCTAGTGTTATCTGTTTTCTTTCCAATTGACCATTGTAAGGTATGGAACTGATATCCATTAACAATGTACATCGAGTAGCTAGTGCCCTTATTCACTGGGTCTCAACTAAGTACAACTAGTTCTGAATCTATTGTGTCAATTAGCTGTACCCTAACGTATTCTCTGAACCAATGTGAAAAGTTGTTCAATGAGGTATTAGGATTTACCTCTTGGAATAACCTACATGATGCATCAGAGGATAAAGAAGTTTTAGTTAGATTAAAAAGTTAGTGCCTTACTGATTACAGTATTTGCTAAGACATAAAAAACTCACATGAGGTAGGGTAAAATTTGGTCACAGTTAAGCAACACATGCAGATATGCAACATCGATTTCTTTCTGCTCTAACCAGTAATCACTGCCCGCACCCATTGCAGCTCCTTCTAGCAAAAAGATTGGGTGTGTTGTTCCACTTGATGAGGATTCTCCCTTCTTATCATTCCTGGAAACCCTTGTTCTATGTGACTCTACATGAGATTGAAAATAGAATGAGCAAAATACAGATATTTCCTTAGCTAGGAATGCTTCGCATATGTTGCCCTCAAGAAGACATCCATTTTGACCTTTGAATTGCGAGACCAGGTATGATGCATGTTAAGAACATGTATAAGTCCTTCATACTCATTTCGGGACTCAGGTTATAAGCTTTCACGACAACAAACCAACAAGAGTACGCATTACCAAAATTGGAATTCGGTGTGAACCTGTTAGAGCATAAAGCTAGTCTAACATTTCTAGCCTCGCTCACAAATATAGGATGCAAGCGACCAAAATGCTTCCAAGTTTCTCCATGTGACGAATGTGTCATGATTCCATCATCTCTCTTGTTGGTACTATGCCAGGTCATGTAAGAGGCCGAACTTATCGATGCATACAATCGTTTCAGTCAAGGGATTAAGGGCAAGTAGTGCATCTGTTTCATTGGAATTCTCTTTAACTAGCATTTACCGATCTGTTCTCTATCGACTTGGAACCTCGGTGATGTACAAAATCTGCATTCAGTTAAGTCTACATCCATCTTGTAGTACAACACACCATAGTTATCATAATCGAATCGATGGTCGACTCGGTCAGACTACTGGGTTACTAGGTTACTGGTTCAACCGTTGGGTAACTGGTTGAACCAGTCAACCCAGTCCTATTTAAATAAAATATAAAATAGTCAATCAACAAATATTAAACCTATATTGGTAAGAAGTAAATAGCTTCGCTCTTTCATTTTACTAGCAATCAAATCTCAACTTCTGAAAATAATTAACAAAAAAATTTTAATTAGCATTTAATCTATATTAAAACAATAATGTAATAGTAACAATAAAAGTAACAATCAAGTATTAAATTTATATTAAAATAGCAAAAATCAAATATTAATATAGTAACAATTAGGGTTAAGTACAATTTTGGTCCCTAAGGTAGGGGCTGAAAAGTGTTTTCATCCCCAACTTGTTTTTTATTATAAAATCGTCCCTAAGCTTTAATTTAGTTTTAAAATTGTATTTTTTACCAAAATTTTAATTTTTATTCCGAAAATACCTTTAATTAAGAAAAAAGAAAATAGGTTAAAAGAGGGAAGGGATTACCAGGGTAGGGGGCGAGGGAAGAAGAAAGGGGAAGGATCATGAG
>NC_029794.2:116853724-116857059 GCF_000816755.2 Arachis ipaensis
ATTATGGCTATTATGGCTTGTTCTGTAATTTCTGTTGATTTTGCTTATAGCTGCTGTGGTTGAACTAGGAAACCTCTTCTTCTTCTTCTTCTTCTTCTTCTTCTTCTTCTTCTAGATTTCTTGTGGAACTTCTGAATTTTTTGTGGAATTTTTTCTGAATTTATTGTGGAATATCTGAATGTCATGCTCTGTTGATTGGGTGAATCTCTGGTTCTGATTTGGCTTGAATCTGGAATATTGATGCTGGTAAATTTGTTGATTATTGTTCAAAGTACAAGTTGCTTGAATTTCTTTAAGTATTTTAGTCTATTTTTTATAATCTAAAGAAGATAAAGAAGCAGAGCAAGAGAGGAAATGACGAAATTGTGATAGAGGGTAAGGGCATAATTGTCCGAAGGATGATTTTAAAATCTAATTGAACCTTAGGGAAGATTTTGTAAGAAAAAAAAGTTGGGAACGAAAAAAATTTTCAACCCCCACCTTAGGGACCAAAATCATACTTAATCCTAAAAATTAAGTATTAAATTTACACATTAAACTAGTAACAATTAAATATTAAACCAGCAACGATTAAGCATTCTATAGAATAACAATTAAGTATTAAACTTACATTAAACAAACAACAATCAAGTATTAAACCAGCAACAATCAAATATTCTATACAAATTCCAATTAGCATCAAAAGTTTCAAACGACAACAATTTATATACAAGTTTCAACTGGCATCAAATTCCAATTGCTTTCAAAATTGTTTTAAAATGTCATTCTATATAAATTCTAATAAACATCAATTTATTTATTCTAAATCTACAATTAAACAGCAACAATCAAGTTAACCAATATATAATAACAAAAAAAACGCAGAAGTCTAGAAGAAAAACTATCTCATAGTGTTTCAATCAAATTGTTAGTGCTCCCATCACAGAGCCAAAGTCAGAGGAGGCACGAGGTGGAGAGGTCCAGAAGCAGAAATAGAGGAGGCATGAGGCAGAGGCAAAACACGCGCAGAGAATAGGTAGACCAAGCACGGCGAAGCAAAGACTGGCATGGACGAGGCAAGAACAACGGCAAGTCACACCGGATGAGGATGCGATGATGATAACGGGAGACACACAAGACCATGGAGACGTGACAACGCAGTGAAGGCGAGCCACAGACATAGGCGACGACGTAGTGAAGGAGATGAATAGGAGATAGCGAGACGACGCAGAGGAGCTGGCGATGTGGCAGCGACGTGCAGTGGCGGTGACAAACTGAGTGAGAGAATGAGAGGCTGAGAGCTCTGCCTCTTTGTGACTTATGAGTTATGAGAATGAGTCAAATAGAGTGAGAGGGATAAGGCCCCGTTAGGGTTTTCTTTTCCAAAAAGAAGAAAACGACATCGTTTTCGTGGGNTCCGAGTTTTTCGAACCTGCCGATTAAGCGGTTTTTCTTAGAACAAGCTGGGTCAAACTGGTTTTCACCGATTATTTTCCTTATCCGGTCCCTTGTTACATCCGGACCAGTCCCATGGCTAGTTCACCAATTTTCCAGTCCGATTGGCCAGGTCAGTCCAGTTCTGACAACTATGCAACATACAACCATTCAGACAACAATCAATTTTCATTGCATTTAGTCCCAACTTTAAAACTAGCTTCTTTGCTTCATAGTTGTTTTAGGAGATGCCAGTGGACCCGAAAAGTACCCGTTTGTTGTAAAGGGTAGCCCACTTATTAAAGGAGTCTTGGGTATGATATGACTTTGACTTAATACTCATCGTCCTAATACATGCAGACAATTGCGAATGAACGCACCCCTCGTACAAAGTTTTTGCAGCAGATTGTAACAAATGATAAAATGTCTTCGCTTCCATGTTAGGCTCTTCTTCAACCCCTTCCAATTCCGTAGCACCTGTTGCATCACACACCATCTCATTGTATCTCTCTTGGTTAGCCTCCCAAGTTACGTCATCCATGTTTAGGTCTCTCAACACCCAAACCTTTGTTGGTTGACAACCGGACTGATTCAAATTAGAGGCAGACCGGTTAATTCCCTGCTCGTCTTCTTCTCCGTGTTATGTTCATATCCATTACACATCCTTGAACCCATTACGGTAGAGGTGAAGCATTATGTCCGCCAGTCGCAACCACTTAGTCAGTCGACACTTTTGACACGGACAGCTAAAAACACCTTGAGACATAAACAGTTCTATGCTGAAAACATGTGCGACAAACGCATCAATCCCCTCAAAGAATTCGGGTTTTAAATCCCCGACCATTATTATCCTTCTCAAACATCCATAGACATTGACTCGGAATCATATAAAAACACACACGCTAGAATTCAATGAACAACAGAAATTATTTAACTTTTTTAAAAATTCGGCAGAATGTCCCCGACAATTAGAATCTCCCATCGAATACAATTATCAGTTTATGACATACCAAACACGTAGTGAACAATTTAAAAGATAATTCATAGACCTTCTCCTTAATTCAGCAACATCCATAAAATAAAAACAACAGTTTTCACAAAGGAAATAGCTAAGACATAAATCATTAACATACAGGCAGTCAATAAAACATCAAATCCTAACCGTTCTAGTACGCAACCCCTTATAACTCCATAATTTTCCAACAAACAAGGGTTTTCAGAAGGCGCCACTACGCGATCATCTCCCACTTCCATCCTAAAACTCTATCCTAGGAATAGTAAGTCCAACAGAAAATTTAAACAAAATTCATCATATTCAAACACAGAAAACCAACATAGAATGTTACTGCATAGACAACAAAAGAAGAAAACTCCTATTGAGCTCAAAAGCAATTACATTATCCTAACAAAAAGGATTACTTATAAAATTCACAAGCTGAAACTAATTTGATAACTAATTTAAAAAATACGTATAACTCATTCTTCTAAATAATTAAAACCTAATTCTTAATTCAATCAAACTAACAAGAGGCATGACAAATTTCCTTTTTACTTACCTAAAATTAACATAATAAATCCTAATAACATACTTCATTAAGCAAATTTAACTACTGATTTAACAACAACTAACCCTAACAAAATGTTAAACTAACAAAATAGTATAAAAAACTATAATAGTCATACCAACAAATCAATCTGATGATAGTGGCTGCAGTCTCTCGTTGATATCGTGGTGATAGAGGCAGCAGCGGCAACAATGTGAACCTCAATCGCGGTGGAAGATGAGACAGGGACAGCAGTAGTAGCAGCAGATTCGTTGAGCACGTGTAGCAGCAGACACAACGGGTGCTTCCTCCTTGGTGGTGACATTGGCGGCAAGCTCTAGCGGTGGCCACATTGACGGATGCCCGTGGAGGTGCTGT
>NC_029794.2:116857091-116868901 GCF_000816755.2 Arachis ipaensis
GAGCAGATGAGAGAGAGAGAGAGAGAGAGAGAGAGAGAGAGAGAGAGAGAGAGAGGGAGAACACCTTTGTAAAGTGAGGGGAAGGGCTTTGCGTTTTGGATTTAGCCCCAAATTTATTGTTGGATCTAGCCTCCGGTAAATTCGACGGTAGTAAGCGTGCCGAAATGTATTTCTTTCCCGCCAAATATTACCGTCGACATTACTGTCAGAAACAATGTTTTGACAGTAATAATTTCAGGTGACGAATTTGTTACAAAATCCGATGGTCAATCCGACAAAAAACTCGCCACTAACGTCTGACACTAAATCCGACGTTAAATCTGACGATACTCAACATTTTCTTGTAGTGTTAAATGTTTCTTTTGTAAATGAAAGTGCTAATCAATAATGGATTGAAGCTGAATAAGTTCAATTTTTGATACTATATTTTGATTCCCTAGATCCAACACAGTCGCTTCATTAAGGTTTGTTTCTTTTTTATGAATTCAATTTCTCAGCATTCATCATTATCTTTCTTTTACCCATTTTCATGGCTATACAATGAGTTACATGATTTAGATTCCAGATTTTTTTTTTAAATTTATTTGTGTTATGTTGATGTTCTCCATTTTTTAAAATCTGAAATTGAAGAACATGGTGCATTTTTAATTGGTAATGTGCATTGTGGGGCGGGTTTTATCTGAAAATGAAATTGTAGAAGTGGTTGTTCTTTGAATGGGTAATGTGCATAACTGGATTGGAATTTAATCTGAAATTGCAATTGTAGAAGTGGCTGTGTTTGTAATTGGCGATGTGCATAACAGTTGTCCTCAAAGTTGGTATGACATGTGAAAGATGTGTTGGAGCAGGGAAGAAGGTTTCCAATCTAGGTCAGCTATTATGTTTCTGAAGCTTCCTTCCTTCCTCAATGTTGTGCACTATATGATATACAGCCTTATGTGACATGAAGTTAATAGAATATGTTGAGGTTGTTTGTATGTTAAATAGGAAACTCTTATGAATGCTCTTGTAAAACCCACAAAATTAATAAACAATTAGTCAATAAATTAAATATTATTTAAAGATATTAGAAAATTAAATTTTATAGTTTAATAAAATAAAAATAATTAAAATATGAATTTTGGCACTAATTTTAAAGAATTTGCCCTAAAATTTGGCCGTCGGGCCAAACTAGTTGAGTCGGACCCAAGGCCCAGCCCAACCTTACATTAATAAAGAACATTGATTCCAAACCCTATGCTTGATTCAAATCCACATAACTTTGAATCTGGAGCTCCGATCTCTGCACCGTCTGTGGCCACATGATCATCGCGTCGAGCTCTACAAAACCCACTAAACAAAGTTGAAGGTAAGCCTCATGCTCCTTACCAGATGCTCACCCCTTAAAATTAGAAATTCTTGAGCATTTGTGTTGAGAAATTGTGTAATCTTGGTGTTTAGGATCAAATTAACTTTGTGAACTTGCCGGGTCCTATCCCAAACTTCCGTTGGTAAGGTGAGGAACCTCTAACTCTTGTAAAATTATTAGTATAACAAACTCTATGTTGATTTAGTGATATTTATGTGATATTAGATTAAATTATAAGTTTTGGTGGCAAATTGATGGAGTTAGAAGCTTGAATTTTGAACCATTGTGGCTGAATTTCTATTTGAAAGTGGTTTTAAGCATTGGACACTTGTAGAACTGTGCTAATTGTGATGTTCTGGGGTTAGGGAGGAATCGGTCAAGGTATGGTTGGTTTCTCATAGATAACATACAATGTTTCGTAAAAACTTAGGCTAGATGACTATAGGATAAGTTTTATGATATGGAAAGTTGAGGATTAATGACTTGTTAGAATTTGGTTAGTGAGTAGCTGAAATGTACGATGAATGATTGATGATGATTTGTGTTGAATAATGATGTTGATTACAATGAGTGATGAATGATGATGATATTGAGTTATGATGATGAGATTTGAAATAATTAATGATTATGTGTGGTTTGGGTTGAGAATGCTTAGAGGTATTAATGAGAGTTATGTATTGATGATGTATAATGTTTGTGAGTATTGAGGTTCTGATAGCTGTGAAATAATGGGATATGTGTTGAGGTTTTGGTAAAATTGAGGATTGGTGATTTTTGATAAAAACCTGAGTTTTGAGCAACTTTGGCGAGCCATAACTCGGCTTCCGAACCCTCAAATCTTGTCAAACTTGATTTAAATGAAAATTGGGTCTGTGAAGTTTATGCCGTTTGAAGAATGAATAAAATATATTTTAAAACAAAAGAGTTATGCGAGTTTGAAGTTCGGTGTCCAAAATGAGAAATCTGCAACTTAGCATCTTTTTGAAAAACTAATATGGGTTGTGTACGCGAGAACCTGCACGCGATGTGAGAATTCGGCACTGCCTAGGAATCATGCATATGTGGAGCAAGGTCTGCGTATGTGGAACCCCAATTTTGAATTCTCGCGTACACAAAAATCAAATCTGTTTATGTAACTTGCGTAAGCGGACCATGGGTCGTGTACGCGGAACCCTTGTTTGGCAGCATTGAGATTTTTTTCAAAGTTTAACCAATCCTCTAGCTTTTCAAACCTCTATAACTACCCTCTAAGGTTCGATACCTAGTTTTTAAGTGTAGGAAGAAGAGTGAACCTATAGAGGAGGGTTGTGAAGGGGAGAACTTGAATTGAGGAGTATGAATGAAGTGGATTATGGTATGAGAAATCATTGATTTTAATGTGGATTGTTGAGGAAGTGCGAACACGCTAAGAATGTTATGAATAATGACCGAATTGATAATGAATGATTGATATTGAATAATTACATGGCTTATGCATTTCCTTTTATCTGAGATATGAGTTTCCCTGGGTAGATGCAATTTTGCCACCACTTGCTCTAGGTTGAGACTCGATACTCTGTTGACCCTACATCGCAAGATGTGATTAGGCACTTTAACTCCCCGAATTCCCCTAATGATATGATAAATAAATGATTGTGATTATATATATGCATATACTCTTGGGGATGCATGCATGGAGGGACTGTCCAGGGTTAGCTATCGAACATGTCGGGTTTGGCTATATAACCGACATATGAGACTTATCGACCATAGGGTAGGCATACATCATATGCATTTGTATGTTTTGTTTGTGTGTGTATTATCTTGGTTTGCCTAATTGATTAGCCATGCTTATTTGCAATTTATTTTACTTGCTGTAATTGCATTCTATTTGTGTTTTCCTTGCCTATTTTGTATGTCTTTGCAGCTGAGAGATCCCTCAGGTGATGCGTGAGCATCTATCCTATCTTTTCCTAGTGAATTTGCATTCAAATTGTTGAGTTTAATCAAGATTTAAATATCTTTTAGCCACTATGGATTCTACTTTAAGTCGTGTGCAATTTTGTTTATTTCAGGTAGCATTCGGATGGATTTGATGGAGCTTCTGTAGAAAAAGAGAAGAAAGCGAATGATGCTGTCAACCCTGACCTCCCTGCACGGCTGCACTCTAACATGAATAACTCGAGCTACAGAGGTCCAATTGACGTGATTCTAGTGGAATTAGAAAGCTAACTTCCAGAGCTTTCCAACGATGTATAATAGTCCACACTTCTTCTCCAGAAATTTGGCATTGGTGGCGCCTAACTTGGGAAATCCCAAGTTAGGCGCCAAAGGAGGATTTACATGTTAAGTGCATGCTGCATAGGTGGCGCATAACTTGGCTTAACTCCAAGTTCACTGCCAAGGTGGCGCCTAACTTGGGTTTCACCAAGTTAGGCGCCAGGTACAACCATTACACTTATTCCATTCGGCCAGGGTCAAGTTAGGCGCCACCGCCACCAAGTTAGGCATCAAGGCACAATCAACACGCCCAATCCTTGCTGCCTCCTCCAAGTCCAACGCCACCTCCACCAAGTTAGGCGCCAGCTATATGAATCAAAGTGGTCCCTATGCTCCTCAAGGAAGGCTACGAAGAGTTATTTAATTATGATTCAAACTTTTATTTTATATATAAAAAGAAAAAGATATTATTTAGTTTTAGAAAATATATTTTACATATAGAATTAAATATAAAAGGGAAAAGAATTAGCCATTCGGGCTCCTCTTCTCTCATACCTCATTTCGCACTTTACAGTATTACAGAATCCTTATTTTCTCTCTGAACCATGAGCAACTAAACCTCCACTGTTAAGGTTAGGAGCTCTATTTATTCTATGGATTAATATTATTACTATTCTATTTTAATTCATGTATTGATTTCAATTTCAAGAATTATTTTCGTTCTTTATCGTATGAATCCGGGTGGAACGGAAGTATGACCCTTGTTCTAATTGAGTTCTTGTAAAACTTGGAAAAGCTCTTTGCTTGAACAATAGCTTGAAAACAATTTCTCCTAAATTTATAATTATCTGGACTTAACGGGATACGTGACATATAATCCTCTGATATTTGGATAATTAGAATTTCTGTGGCATATAAACTAGAATTGAACTTAACCCTCTAATTGGAATCAAGTGACCAAGGAATTGGCGGTTGATGAAGATTAGAGGAGACTAAAAAGGTCTAAGAAATTAGGGTTTACTCACATATAGTTTGCCATGAATTGAATCTTGCATGATTAAAATAGTTGGTAAGAAAAGTTAATCCGGAAAATAAATATCTCTAAAACCTTAACTGTTTTACTCATATATTTCACAACCAGTTTGCTGCTTGCTTTCTGATTTTCTGAATTTACTGTTTGATGCAATTGAGACCCAAACACTCTTTTCTGCTTGTCAAACTAAGTAAATCATCCAACCATTGTTGTTTAGTCCATCAATCCTCGTGGGATCGACCCTCATTCACTTGAGGTACTACTTGGTACGACCCGGTGCACTTGCTGGTTAGTTTGTGGACTTTAAATTCCGCACCAAGTTTTTGGCGCCGTTGCTGGAGATTGACTGTAATTAACAACTATTAGTTGTTTGATTGCTTAAATTAGGCATTTTAGCTTTGATTTTAATTGATTGTTTCTCCTTAATTTTCGAAAATTATAACTATTATTTTTCCTTAATTTCTGGAATTAAGTTTGGTGTTACCTAGTTAATTTTATTTTAATTTTCCTGTTTAATTTTTCTTTATAAATTTCGAAATTTTTAGCTTAATTTTAATTACAATTTTCAAAAATTTTTTACTTTAATTAGTTAGTTGTTCTATTTTATTCCCTTACACAGGTTACCTCACTGGGAAGTTTCTACACTCTGACGTAGAGAATCGAACTTTTCTTGTTTTCTGTCTGTTTATGAGCAGGAACAGAGACAAAGAACCTCTTACATATTTTGATCCTGAACCTGAAAGGACTTTGAGGCAGCGCTTGCAACAAGCTAGACTTTACAAAGCTAGTGAAAATCTGAGTGAGACTTTTGAAAAGGAAGCTGCAGAGTCCACAATGGATCACAATCGTGCTGTCAATGCCAATGTGGCAAATCTGAATGAGAATGAACAAAGAAGAGTACTTGACTCATACACTGCTCCCAATCCAGATCTCTATGGAAAAAAGTATTGTGGTGCCTCTTATAGCTGCAAATAATTTTGAACTGAAGCCTCAGTTAGTCACCCTTATGCAACAAAATTGTCAGCATCATAGACTCCCGCAGGAAGATCCAAATAAATTTATTTCTAATTTCCTGCAGATTTATATTATTGTGAAAATGAATGGAGTGAATCATGAGGTTTACAAACTCATGCTCTTTCCATTTGCTATGAGGGATAAAGCAAAGCTATGGCTAAATTCTCAACCCAAGGAGAGCTTGGACACTTGGGATAAGGTAGTCACTGGATTTTTGTCTAAATTCTTCCCACCACAGAAGTTGACTAAGCTAAGGGTGGAAGTTTAGACCTTCAGGCAAAGAGATGGTGAGACCCTCTATGAAGCCCGGGAGAGGTATAAGCTGTTGACCAGACAATGTCATCCTGACATGTTTTCTAAATTGACTCAACTGGTGATCTTTTATGAGGGCTTATGTGAAATGTCTAAAATGTGTTTAGATAATTCTGCAGGTAGTTCATTGCACATGAAGAAGACGCCTGAAGAGACTACTGAGCTTATTGAGTTGGTTGCTACAACCAATATCTCTACTCATCTAACAAGAATCTTGTGAACTCTGGTATCCTTCAGAAGAAAGGCATTTTGGAAGTAGAGGCTTTGGATGCTTTTCTTGCTTAGAACAAAGTTATGTTTCAGCAGATTAATATGCTTACTCAACACTTGAGTGGGATGCAGGTTTCAGCCGTCAATGCTCAAAATGCCCCTCAAGAGGCTCCTTATGACATGATTAGTAGCTTTAGGCAAGGTGAGAATTATGATTATGCTCAATTTCCTTCTGAACAGGTAAACTCCATAGGGAATGCTCCTAGGAACCCCAATAATGATCCATATGCCAAGACCTATAATCGGGGGTGGAGAAATCACCCAAATTTAGGGTGGAGAGAGCAACCTCAGAGGCCATAGAATTTTAACAATAATTCTCAGGGCAATTTTCAGCAGAATAATTATAATAACCGCCAGTTTCAGTCTCCTCAATAACAACAACCACCTCAGCAAGCAAATTCTCAACCCCAGAAGAACACTGACTTGGAAGCACTACTGGCTAGTTTTATGCAGGAGACTAGAACTTCACTTAGAAACTTGGAGGTGCAAGTAAGCCAGTTGAGCAAGAAAGTACCCGAGAGGCCTCCAAATACACTTCCTGGGGATACAGTGGTGAACCCAAGAGAAGATTGCAAGGCTATTCACTTGAAAAGTGGTAAAGTAGCTGGTTCTGAGACTAAGGTCAATGAGGAGCTAGTTGAAAAAGAAGCTCCAGAGGAGAAGAAAGAGGAGGTGGAGCACGTCCCTCCTAGACGTGCAGATAATCCATTCCCAGTCTCTCTTGACACTCATCCTACATTGCCTAAGGCTCCTGAGTACAAGCCTAAAATACCATATCCTTAGAGACTTCAGAAGGCTTCTAAAGACAAGCAACTTTCCATATTTTTAGAAGTCTTCAAGAAGCTTCGAATCAACATTTCTTTTGCTGAGGCTCTTGAGCAAATGCCTCTCTATGCCAAATTCATGAAAGAACTATTGACTAACAAGAGGAATTGAAAGAAAAATGAGACAGTGGTATTGACCAAGGAATGTAGTGCTATTATTCAACATAACCTTCCTAAGAAGATGCATGATCCAGGAAGCTTTGTAATTCCTTGCACCATTGGAGATGTCACTATTCAGAGAGCTTTGTGTAATCTTGGAGCTAACATCAACCTCATACCACTTTCAGTGATGAAAAAGCTCCAAATTGAGGAGGTAAAATCCACTCATATTTCTCTTCAACTTGCTGATCTTTCTATTAAAATTCCTGTGAGGGTTGTTGAGGATTTACTTGTAAAAGTGGGTCCATTTATTTTTCCTGTTGATTTTGTCATATTGGATATGGAAGAGGATAAAAAGGCCTCTATTATTCTTAGAAGACCTTTTTTAGCTACAGGTAGAGCTCTAATTGATGTGCAAAAGGGTGAATTAACCCTGAGAGTCAATGAAGAACAGGTGGTCCTTATTGTGTTTGAAGCTATTAAACACCCTAATGATTCGGAGGGGTGTATGAGAGTTGATGTTGTTGAACCACTTGTTCAAGAGGTACTAGAATCTGAGGTACTTGATGATATTCTGGATCCTCTCTCTGAGGATAATTTACTTGAGATTGATGATTCACTACATAAAAGGGACCTATCTAGCACGCCTACTACAAAGGGAGAAGTCCCTAAGCTTGAGCTCAAGCCTTTGCCTCCTTTGAAATATGTGTTCCTAGGTGAAAATAATTCATATCCAGTGATCATTAGCTCTTCCTTGAAGCTTAATGAGGAAGAGGCACTGATTACAGTGCTCAAGAGTCGTAAAACAGCTCTTGGATGGACCATTAGTGATTTAAAGGGGATTAGTCCAACCAAGTGTATGCACAAGATCCTTCTTGAAGATGATGCTAAACCAGTTGTGCAACCACAAAGGAAACTAAATTCAACTATGAAAGAGGTGGTCGAAAAAGAGGTAATGAAACTATGGGAAGCCGGCATTATATACCCTATTTCTGACAGCCCTTGGGTGAGTCCTGTGCAGGTAGTTCCCAAGAAAGGAGGGATGCCAATGATCAAGAATGAAAAGAATGAGCTAATTTTTACAAGGACCATCACATGATGGCGAATGTGCATAGATTACAGGAGGCTCAACACTGCTACAAGGAAGGATCATTTTCCCCTGCCTTTCATTGATCAGATGCTTGAGAGGTTAGCTGGTCATGCTTTTTATTGTTTTCTAGATGGATATTCTGGATATAACCAAATTACAGTGGACCCTCAAGATCAAGAGAAGACGGCATTCACATGTGCTTTTGGAGTATTTGCTTACTGGAGAATGTCGTTTGGACTATGTAATACCCTAGCAACTTTTCAGAGGTGTATGCTTTCAATTTTTTTTGATATGGTTGAAAATTTTATTGAGGTATTTATGAATGATTTTCTATTTTTGGTAATTCTTTTGAATCCTGCCTTAAGCATTTATCTCTGGTCTTGAAACGGTGCCAAGAATTAAACCTTGTTTTAAATTGGGAGAAATGTCATTTTATGGTTACCAAAGGTATTGTTCTTGGACACCGGATTTCAAGTAAGGGAATTGAGGTTGATAGAGCTAAGGTGGAGGTAATTGAAAAATTGCCACCACCAACTAATGTTAAAGCAACCAGAAGTTTCTTAGGTCATGTAGGATTTTACAAAATATTTATAAAGGATTTTTCTAAAATTGCCAAACCATTGAGCAACCTATTGGTTGCTGATGTTCCTTTTATATTTGATGTTAACTGTCTGCATACTTTTGAAACTCTGAAAGCAAACCTTACCTCTGCTCCCATCATAACTCCCCCTGACTGAAATTTGCCATTTGAATTAATGTGTGATGCTAGTGACTATGCTATAGGAGCTATTTTTGGACAGAGGCAAGGCAAGCTTATGCATGTCATTTACTATGCTAGTCGTGTATTAAATGATGCTCAAAAGAATTACACAACTATAGAAAAAGAATTATTAGCTGTTGTGTATGCTATTGATAAGTTTAGGTCCTATTTAATTAGTTCTAAGGTTATTGTTTATACTGATCATGTTGCTTTGAAGTACCTTCTAACCAAATAGGATTCTAAACCAAGATTAATCAGATGGGTGCTGCTCCTTCAGGAGTTTGATATTGAGATCAAAGACAGAAAATGGTTAGAAAATCAAGTGGCTGACCACCTTTCCAGAATTGAACCTGAAGAAGGAGTGCAACCACCCACAGCTGTGACTGAGACATTCCCGGATGAGCAACTTTTTGTCATTCATCAGGCTCCGTGGTTTGCAGACATTGTAAATAACAAAGCCATGAAGTTCATCTCAAAATAGTACAGTAAACAACAAGTGAAGAAACTACTAACTGATGCAAAGTACTACTTTTGGAAGGAACCTTATCTTTTTAGAAGATGCTCAAATGGTATAATCCAGAGGTGTGTCTTGGATGAGAAAACACATCAGATTCTTTGGCACTGTCATGGTTCTGACTATGGAGGCCACTTTGGTGGTGAAAGGACAGCTACAAAGGTCATTCAGAGCGATTTTTACTAGCCGACTCTTTTCCGGGGCTCAAGAGCATTTGTGAAGAACTGTGACAGATGTGAGAGAGCTAAGAATCTCCCTGCCAACCATGAGATGCCACAACAAGGGATTCTTGAGATTGAGTTGTTTGATGTGTGGGGTATTGACTTCATGGGACCTTTCCACCCTCATACTCCAACACTTATATCTTGGTGGTAATTGATTATGTGTCCAAGTGGGTAAAAGCTGTGGCTTTGCCTACCAATGATGCCAAAGTGGTGATAAGCTTTCTTCAAAGATATATTTTCAGCCGGTTTGGTATCCCAAGGATACTAATTAGTGATGGAGGAAGTCACTTCTGCAACAGATAGCTGGACTCACTTCTGTAGAGATATGGAGTCCGTCATAAAATAGCAACCCTTTATCACCCTTAGACAAGTGGACAGGTTGAGGTTTCCAACAGAGAACTCAAGAGGATTCTAGAGAAGACCGTCAGTATCTCAAGGAAGGATTGGTCTAGGAAGCTTGATGACACTCTCTGGGCATACCGAACAACATACAAGACTCCTATTGGCATGTTTCCTTATTAGTTGGTATATGGTAAATCCTGTCACTTGCCAGTTGAGCTGGAGCATAGAGCGTACTGGGCGATCAAGTTTCTGAACTTTGATGCCCAGGCTGCAGAAATAAAGATGATGCTTCAGTTGAATGAGCTTGATGAATTCAGATATTCTGCCTATGAGAATGCCAAGCTCTATAAAGAGAGAACCAAGATATGGCAAGACAAGAAGATTGCCATCAGAGTCTTTGAGCCAGGTCAGAGAGTGCTATTGTTCAACTCAAGGCTCAAACTCTTTTCGGGAAAGCTGAAATCCCGGTGGTCAGGACCGTTTGTGGTAACTAGAGTATCACCGTATGGTCATGTAGAAATTTAGGAAGAGAATTCTGACATAAGGTTTACAATGAATGGCCAGAGGTTGAAGTACTATCTTGGAGGCGAGATTGATCGCCAAAGGTCCACTCATCTACTGAACTAGCAGAACTGACCGTCAAGCTAGTGACGTTATAAAAGCGCTTGTCGGGAGGCAACCAGATGTGTTTGTATCCTTCAGTTTGATTTTTTACTTTGATATTTATTTATTTTATTTAACTTTGTTTGAGTTTCTACTATTTTTCCTTTGTTTTATGTGTAATTGGATCATGCAGATTAATTAGAACAGAAACAGGTGCATGAAGACAGAGTTTCAGACACCCTGGAGAAGCTAGGTTCGGAACCTCAAGTTAGGCGCCACATACATGCTCAATTGGGGCATTACTCACTGGAGGGGTGGCGCTTAACTTCACCCCTTGAAGTTAGGTGCCAATGATGCATACAAATTGAGGATTGCTCCCTGCCTAGTCCGCGCCTAACTCCACCAACTTAAGTTAGGCGCTAGGCTAGCTTTCCACATCAAGTTAGGTGCCACACTAGACCATAGAGGGGCATCACATACGGGAGGCATGAAGTTGGGAGCCACATGCTTCAAGTTAGGCGCCATGAGGGAGAGAAGCATATGAAGTTAGGTGCTAGGTTTCCAAAGTTAGGCGCCAGGTTAGAGTTTGCACTCAAGTTAGGCCCTGAGTTATTCAAGTTAGGCGCCATCTTAGGTTTGTTATTATAATTCCAAATCATATCCAACAGATTCTAGAACCAAATGAACTTCATATCAAATTGATTTTATCTCCCATCAAGAACCACAACCCGTGACCCTTGACCATATTCCCTGCACCCTTCATGCCTGCTTCCTTATTTCCTTCCCTTCCCCATACACGTCCGTGAACCAAGCCCTTTCTCCAAAGACCAATCCGTGATCCTAGCCTCCTTACAAACTAAAGACCCACCCATGACTCTTCTCCCCAATGAAACATCACCCCAACCCTCTAAAAAAAGCCCTTCATCTGTCCCACTTCAAGACACACACAATAAACCTTTCCAACCCTCATACAACCCCTAATCCTCTTTTTGAAGATCCAACCAGCCCCCCTCCATTCCCTTCTCAACCACAACAACAACACTAACCCCTCACCTTCATCCCCACCCCCTTCCTCTATTCAACCGTGCCCCCTACTCCTCTTCTTTTCTTTTTTTTTTCTATCTTTTCAGTTAAAAAAAACAAACAGGAAAGAAAATTTTAAATTTAATTTCTATTTT
>NC_029794.2:116869133-116885201 GCF_000816755.2 Arachis ipaensis
CCCCCCCCCTCTTTCTTTCTTTTCTTTCTTCATTCAGTGTACTCAAGTTCGGAAAAAAAAACCAACAGTAAAAAGAAATTTTAAATTTAATTTTTATTTTCTTCTTTTCAATATCTTCTTTCACTCCTTTCTGTCTTCCCCTTTGTATTTTTCTAATTTGCTCAAGGACAAGCAATAGTTTTAAGTTTGATGTTGTCGCTTCTCTTGTTCTTTTTCTGTTCATTGTAATGGCACAAAAAATTATTGTGTCCTCAAAGAAGAGGAAAGGCAAAGAGCCATCCACCAGTTCTCATGATGTACACAGGTTCTGCTCCAAGCTCCATGAAGAACACTTTTATGAGAACACTTAAAAGAAGGCTCTGACTCCGAAAGTGAGATTTGCATTGCAACCGGATGAATATCCAGAAATTCTATTTCAAATTCAGAGGAGAGGGTGGCAATTTTTGTGCAACCCGCTGAACGGGCAAAAAATTTCCAATTAAGAAGTTATAATAAGAACAGCGTTGCAAGTACAGTTCTTAACTGATGAAAATTTCGCTTATCAATTTAGAAGGATTGTCACAAATTTAGAATAAAAATACTGGGAGTAGGAATCCTAGGTCGTCTCCCAACGAGTTGACAAAAGGGTGCTATCTTATCAGTTAGGAATTTTTTGAGAAATTTCAAGAGTTGGAGAACAAAAAAATAAAGGATTGTGAATTAAAGCAATGTAAATTAAAAGAGATTTATGTATTCAGAATAAAAAGCCTTGACTGGGGGAAGATTAATTGGAAGTTCTACCCTTGTTGGATTTTTCCAAGTGTAATAGCAAGAGGTTGTTGCTTTCACTTAGTTAACCCTTACTAAATAAAGGAAAGTCAAGTGATTGAGCTAACTCTTATTCGCAAGTCCTAATCCTCTCCTATGGAAGGATTAGCGTTAGTAAATAGAGAGTTAGCCAACAACTTCCAATTGAGATTGACACTTGAATATCCCAACTCAAGGGTCTCCTCTTAATCAACCCCCAAGTCAAGTTGGGAGTCTACTCCGTTGACATGAATACAACGTTCACAGACATATAAGAAGAAGACATGATAAATTAAATAAAATAGGAGCTGAAAATTAATTAAAGGTAAAAATAATTCTTTGCATTAATAAATCCCAAAATCATAAACATACGTATCTGGACAGGGTTAATGGGCAATAAAAGAGTAAAGGAATAAGGAAACAAACTAGAATAGCAGCAACTTCAACGGAGGTAATGACTCTTCTCAATATCCAAAGCAAAAGCATAAAAAGCATAAAAACTAGAATCTAAGAATATGAAGAACCCTAGAAGAAGTAGTAATTTCTCTCTAGGATTCAAAACTAAAACTAAAACTATGCTAATGAGAATGTGTGTTGAGTCTCTGCTTATCTCCTGGCTCTAGTCTGTGTTTCTGGGCCAAAAATTAGGTCCAAACTCAACCCAAAATCACCCCCAGCATTTTCTGCGATTTCTGCAGGTTGTGCACGTCATGTGTACGTGTCAGTCACGCGTACGTATCGAAGGTCATCTTCGCGTATCACGCGTATGTGTCAGGCACGCACACGTGTCGCCGTGCAAACTCCAATTCACGCGCACGCGTGAGCCATGTGTGTGCGTCGCCTCTCGCTGGTTGTCTCCTTTATTTCTTATGCTCCTTCCATTTTTGCATGTTTTCTTTCCATCCTCTAAGCCATTTCTTCCCTATAAAGCCTGAAAACACTTAACACACAGATCACGGCATCGAATGGTAATAAAGGATAATTAAATTTGACAGTTTAAAGGCCTAGGAAACATGTTTTCAACTATATCACAGAACTAGGAAGGATTTGTAAAACCATGCAAATTACAGGAATAAGTGAGCAGAGAGTTGATAAAAACCACTCAAATTGGCACAAGATAAACCATAAAATAGTGATTTATCAATCTTCCCACACTTAAACATTAGCATGTCCTCATGCTAAGCTCAAGAAGACAAAAGTATGAATGGGGGAAAGTAAGACTCATGAGATGCAACCTATGAATGCAACTATATGCTAAGATGATTCTGTCTACTTGGTTAAAAGTAAATAAGCTTCCAAGACAAAAACAAATCAGATTCCACTAATTCAAACCATACAATAAAAGACAAGTAAACCTGTGAGAAGATAGCTCATGAAAGCAGGGAACATAGAATCAAGCATTGAACCCTCACTGGTAGTGTATATGCACTCTAGTCACTCAAGTGTCTAGGGTTAATCACTCTACTCTTCTCTAGTCATGCTTTCTAGACCTTGTTCTTCATCTAACCAATCAACAAAAAATTAGTATACCAATGCAAACATCATGAGGTCTTTTCAAGGTTGTAATGTGGCTAAGGTAAGGGTGAGAATATATGTATGGCCAAGGGAGCTATAATATGAATCTTTGACTAACCTAAGCTCTCACCTAACACACACACACTTTATGTAACTCTAAAATCATGCCTAGCTACCCATAATTCCCACTTTTGCATCACATACTCATGTATCAAAATTTTTTTAATTTCACCACATATGCATTGATCTTTTATTAAACTTAGCATTGGGGTAATTTTGTCCCCTATTTATTTATTTATTTATTTATTTATGCAATTTTTTTTCTTTTTTTTTTGAACATGAAAATAAACATAACATATCAATGCACATGGTCTTTCTGGTCTCATATGAGTATGCACCCACATTCCCAATATCTTGTCAATATAATTCAACACTTTCTTATCAACCCAAGTTTCCACAATTTTCCACACTTAATTGATACACAATCTCTATCTTAAGCTAACCAAAGATTCAATTGGGATAATTAATTATTTTTCTGCTTTAAGACTAGTGATGTGGTAAAATATAGAACAAATGGGGATTAAAAGACTCAAGGTGGCTAACAAAGGTGATTGAAAGGGTAGGCTATTTGGGATAAGTGAGCTAATAACAAATGATGGCCTCAATCATATGTATGCATGCAAATACACTAAACAATGGACATATAGAATGGAACAAAATATAGATTACAATCATAGAGAAGGAAACACACAAGAATAAAATATTATGGTTAAATAGTGTAACCATGCAATTAGGCTCAAAAACTCACGGGTTGTGTGTTCTTAGCTATAATTCATGTTCTAATTTACAGTCTTCAAACAAGTTTAACACAAATTTTCAATTTAAATTAGTGAAATGCTATAGAAAGGGTCTTGAAAAGAAATTCATTATTTTAACCAAGCAAAACATACATGTAAACCATTATTATCATGCAATCTTATGATATCTAACAAAAGAAAAAGTCAAATGTTGGCGCTAAGAGAGAGAAGTTACCTCCGGAAGTCAAGGACTGACCTCCCCACACTTAAGGCTTGGCACGGTCCTCCGTGCCATCAGTAAGGAGCAAGGTAGGGCTGGAAGCATTGCCTCCGCTGTCTGGTTTGCCAAGGCTCCCTGTGCTATTGGATGGGGAGTCTGGGGTGTCTTTCTGTTCTGGAGGTGGGTGTGTACCAACTATGAGCTCCTTCAGGTAGTTGTATCGGCGCTTGTTACGGCACTCCATTTGCTCCATCCGCCAGTCTTGTCGGTCGAATCTCTCAAGGATCTGAAGGAACATCTGATGGATGGATGGTGCTTGTGGTGTGGATGATAGTGGAGTGGAAGAAGGAGAGGTATCCAAAGATGGACCTGCAGGCCGGCTCGCAGAGGGAACTAGTGGCCTGATGTACTTTCCATTCGGGACATACTGGTCGGCTGTAGGGATCATGACCTTTATGTCTCCAGCCCGATAGGAAACACTTGCGGCAGATACTAAATCTAAAACTAAGGTGGGAAAAGGCAGGTTACCCGCAATCTGTACATGTCCCATTGCTTTGATGTGTCTTGGCCGGTTGAGGGGTTGCTCTGTCAGGATGCACCAGATGAGAACAGCCATGTCAGCTGTGAAGGTCGACCCGTGAGTGCTCGGAAAGACATAGTGGGACATAATCTGTGCGCACACGCGAGCCTCCAAGGTGAGTGACTGTGCTGAGATGCTCTTAGGTTTTGATCGATGCTGCCCATAGATCCAGGTGCTGCCAGGTTGGGCTATAACTCCAAGAATGCTATCCCAGTCGAACTGATACATCTGGCGCTTACGAGATGCTTCTTGATATGCATCCCATCCCTCTGGACTAGGTGGAAGGTCCAGTGCTCTCTGTATGGCACTCTCGGAGACAAGGACCTGCTGCTGACGGACGAAGACAGTCTACAGAGTAGGCGAGTAGAAGTTTGAGTAGAATTCAATTACCCATGATAAGTTGGCCTCTCGCGGCTGCCTCCTCAAAAATTCCCACTGTCTCCTCTCTATGCGGGGCTCCACAAAATCAACAAAGTGTGTTGGAACAATGAGTAGATGCTCATTGTTGTAGTTCCTCTTGGCTAGGATAGGGAACATTTGTTTGCAATAACGGTTAGTGAACCGTGTGGGTTCCCGTGCGGAAAAGGCTTTCTCTGATTCATCAACTTTAATGATCCTTTTCACCCGCTTTGATGGCGGCTTTACACTAGTAGATGGAAGTGATTTTGCCAGTGTTCTCTTGGTTCCTCTCCTTGTTGGTGTCTTGTCAGTGGCCTTTTCTTTTTCTTTCTTGGTACCCATGCCTAAGGAAGAAGGAAAGAGGAAGAATGTGAAATATAGATAACTGAAACCGGAAGGAAGAAAATCCAAGTGATAATGAATGCCAAAGAAAAGAGAATAGCTTAAATACATGGTAGCTACAACATGTAGGTAAGACATCAATTAAGAGCAAAAAGGCAATTCAAAAGTAAATAGATGCAAGAGGTAGAAGCATGCAAGGAATAGGCATGAGAAGCATAACTCAAGCATCAATTAATAACTGTGCCAATTTAGAGAGTACTTGTATGATGACAATTGTGAATGATAATCCCAAATACATGTAGAATACAAGTGTTGTGATAGGAGGCATTCAAGTATAAGAGTAAAACAAAATAGAGTTCCAGATGCCATAAAAGCTTTTTCACAAACACTTGGTGTGCAAGGTAAAGTAGGAATAAAAATAATATAATCCAAATGGATATGAGAGCCAAATTAAAATATCAATTGTCAAATCATTCCTCATAATAACCACAAGCTCAAGAATAATAAGGTAATACCCAAATAAAACTCCAATACCAACATAAGAATGCATGAAAAAGAAAGAAAAAGAAACCATGGATAATTAAACTAAAAGAAAAATAGAGAAGAAGGAAACATAAATTAATGTAAATAATGAAAGAGTATAAGGGAGAAAGAAAAGAAACATGATGAAAAAGATGAAGAAGGAAATAAGAAAGTAGTAGATATGAAGAAAGAATAAGGAAGAAATGAGGAAAAAGGAAGAAGAATTAATTAGGATTGGAAAAGAATTAGGATTGGGGGAGGGATAATTTGAAATCAGGCGCTAAGGTGGTTTAATTGTGCGTCGCATGCGACGCGTACGCGTGCATCACGCCTACGCATGGTGGTGCACGAAATTGAGATCATCAACAATGGCGCCAAAGACTTGGAGCTCTCAAACGTGAATCACACTTTGTCACAATTCCGCACAACTAACCAGCAAGTGCATTGGGTCGTCCAAGTAATAAACCTTACGTGAGTAAGGGTCGATCCCACGGAGATTGTCGGCTTGAAGCAAGCTATGGTCATCTTGTAAATCTCAGTCAGGCGGATTCAAATGGTTATGGAGTTTAAAGTGATGAAAATAAACATAAAATAAAGATAGAGGTACTTGTGTAATTCATTGGTGGATTTCAAATAAGCGTATGAAGATGCTTCGTTCCCCTTGAACCTCTTCTTTCCTATTGCCTTCTTCCAATCATTCATACTCCTTTCCATGGCAAGCTTTATGTTGGGCATCACCGTTGTCAATGGCTACGTCCCGTCCTCTCAGTGAAAATGGTCCTGATGCTCTGTCACAACATCGGCTAATTAGCTGTCGGTTCTCGATTATGTCGGAATAGGATCCATTGATCCTTTTGCGTCTGTCACACGCCCCACAATCGCGAGTTTGAAGCTCGTCACAGTCATCCCTTCCCAGATCCTACTCGAAATACCACAGACAAGGTTTAGACTTTCCAGATCTCAGGAATGGCCGCCAATAATTCTAGCCTATACCACGAAGGTTCCAATCTTAGATTAGAAACCCAAGAGATACACATTCAAGCTTGTTCATGTAGAACGGAAGTGGTTGTCAATCACACGTTCATAAGTGAGAATAGTGATGAGCGTCACATAATCATCACAATCATCATGTTCTTGGGTGTGAATGAATATCTTGGAGAAGAAACAGACTTGATTTGGATAGAAAAACAGTAGTAATTGCATTAATTCATGAAGAACAGTAGAGCTCCACACCTTAATCTATGGTGTGTAGAAACTCCACCGTTGAAAATACATAAGAACAAGGTCTAGGCATGGCCGTGAGGCCAGCCCCCAAACGTGAAAAGGTCTATGAAAGTATATCAAGTGTAAAAGTATGAGTAAAAGATCAAAATACAATAGCAAAGGGTCCTATTTATAGAAAACTAGTAGCCTAGGGTTACAGAAATAGGTAATTAATGCAGAAATCTTCTTCCGGGCCCACTTGGTGTGTGCTTGGGCTGAGCATTAAAGCTTTCATGTGTAGAGACTTTTCTTGGAGTTAAACGCCAGCTTTTGTGCCAGTTTGGGCGTTTAACTCCAGCTTTTGTGCCAGTTTTGGAGTTAAACGCCAGAATTCTTGAGCTGACTTGGAACACCTGTTTGGGCCATTAAATATCGGGTAAAGTATGAACTATTATATATTGCTGGAAAGCCCAGGATGTCTACTTTCCAATGCAATTAAGAGCATGCCAATTGGGCTTTTGTAGCTCCAGAAAATACACTTTGAGTGTAGGGAGGTCAGAATCCAACAGCATCTGCAGTCCTTTTTCAGCCTCTGAATCAGATTTTTGTTCAGGTCCCTCAATTTCAGCCAGAAAATACCTGAAATCAAAGAAAAACACAAACTCATAGTAAAGTCCAGAAGAGTGATTTTTATTTAAAAACTAATAAAAATATAATAAAAACTAATTAAAATATACTAAAAACATACTAAAAACAATGCCAAAAAGCGTATAAATTATCCGCTCATCACAACACCAAACTTAATTTGTTGCTTGTCCCCAAGCAACTAAAAATCAAATAGGATAAAAAGACGAGAATATACAATGAATTCCAAAAACATCTATGAAGATCAGTATTAATTAGATGAGCGGGGCTTTTAGCTTCTTGCTTCTGAACAGTTTTGGCATCTCACTTTATTCCTTGAAGTTCAGAATGATTGGCATCTATAGGAACTCAAAATCCAGATAGTGTTACTGACTCTCCTAGTTAAGTATGTTGATTCTTGAACACAGCTACTTTATGAGTCTTGGCCGTGGCCCTAAGCACTTTGTTTTCCAGTATTACCACCGGATACATAAATGCCACAGACACATAACTGGGTGAACCTTTTCAGATTGTGACTCAGCTTTGCTAGAGTCCCCAATTAGAGGTGTCCAGGGTTCTTAAGCACACTCTTCTTTTTGCTTTGGACCTCGACTTTAATCGCTCAGTCTCAAGTTTTCACTTGACACCTTCACGCCATAAGCACATGGTTAGGGACAGCTTGGTGTAGCTGCTTAGGCCAGGATTTTATTCCTGTGGGCCCTCTTATCCACTGATGCTCAAAGCCTTGGATCCTTTTTATCACCATTGCCTTTTGGTTTAAAGGGGTATTGGCTTTTTCTGCTTGCTTTTCTTTTTCTTTCTTTTTCTTTTTTTTTTCGCATATATTCCTTTTTTTTCTGCAAGATTTTCACTGCTTTTTCTTGCTTCAAGAATCAATTTTATGATTTTTCAGATTATCAAATAACATTTCTCCTTTTCCCATCATTCTTTCAAGAGCCAACAATTTTAACATTCATAAACAATCAAATTCAAAAATATGCACTGTTCAAGCATTCATTCAGAAAAACAATAGTATTGCCACCACATCAAAATAATTAAACTGTTTTAAAATTTGAAATTCATGCACTTCTTTTTCTTTTTCAATTAAAAATATTTTTTCATTTAAGAAAGGTGATGGATTCATTTTCATAGCTTTAAGGCATAGACACTTAGACACTAATGATCATGTAATAAAGAGACAAACATAAATAACATAAGCATAAAAATTCGAAAAACAGGAAAATAAAGAACAAGGAAATTAAAGAACGGGTCCACCTTAGTGATGGCGGCTTGTTCTTCCTCTTGAAGATCTTATGGAGTGCTTGAGCTCCTCAATGTCTCTTCCTTGCCTTTGTTGCTCCTCTCTCATGGTTCTTTGGTCTTCTCTAATTTCATGGAGGAGGATGGAATGCTCTTGGTGCTCCACCCTTAGTTGTCCCATGTTGGAACTTAATTCTCCTAGGGAGGTGTTGATTTGCTCCCAATAGTTTTGTGGAGGAAAATGCATCCCTTGAGGTATCTCAGGGATTTAATGATGAGGAGTTTCCTCATGCTCTTGTCCATGAGTGGGATCTCTTGTTTGCTCCATCCTTTTCTTAGTGATGGGTTTGTCCTCATCAATGAGGATGTCTTCCTCTATGTCAATTCCAGCTGAATTGCAGAGGTGATAAATGAGATGAGAGAAGGCTAACCTTGCCATAGTAGAGGACTTGTCTGCCACCTTGTAGAGTTCTTGGGATATAACTTCATGAACTTCTACTTCCTCTCTAATCATGATGCTATGAATCATGATAGCCCGGTCTATAATAACTTCAGACCGGTTGCTAGTAGGAATGACTGAGCGTTGGATGAACTCCAACCATCCCTTAGCCACGGGCTTGAGGTCATGCCTTCTTAGTTGAACCGGCTTCCCTCTTGAATCTCTCTTCCATTGAGCGCCCTCTTCACAGATGTCCATGAGGACTTGGTCCAACCTTTGATCAAAGTTGACCCTTCTAGTGTATGGGTGTGCATCTCCTTGCATCATAGGCAAATTGAATGCCAACCTTACATTTTTCGCACTAAAGTCTAAGTATTTCCCTCGGACCATTGTAAGAAAATTCTTAGGGTCCGGGTTCACACTTTGATCGTGGTTCTTGGTGATCCATGCATTGGCATAGAACTCTTGAACCATTAACATTCTGACTTGTTGAATGGGGTTGGTGAGAACTTCCCAACCTCTTCTTCGGATCTCATGTCGGATCTCCGGATATTCGCCCTTTTTGAGCTTAAAAGGGACCTCGGGGATCACCTTCTTTTTTGCCACAACTTCATAGAAGTGGTCTTGATGCACCCTTGAGAGGAATCTCTCCATCTCCCATGACTCGGAGGTGGAAGCTTTTGCCTTTCCTTTCCTCTTTCTAGAGGTTTCTCTGGCCTTTGGTGCCATTAATGGTTATGGAAAAACAAAAAAAAAGCTTTAGCTTTTACCACACCAAACTTAGAAGGTTGCTTGTCCTCGAGCAAAAGAAGAAAGAAGAGAGTAGAAGAAGAAGAAATAGAGGAGATGGAGGGGGCTTTGTGTTTCGGCCAAGGGGGATAGGTAGTGTGTGTGTTGTGTGAAAATGAAGGAGTGAAGATGGGTTTATATAGGAGTGGAGGGGGGGTATAGTTCGGCCATGATGGGTGGGTTTGGGTGGGAAAGTGGTTTGAATTTGAATTGTGAGGTAGGTGGGGTTTTATGAAGGATGGATGTGAGTGGTGAAGAGAATGGTGGGATTTAATAGGTGAGGGGTTTTTGGGGAAGAGGTAGTGAGGTGATTTGTGAATGGGTGAAGAGGAGAGAGAGAGGTGGGGTAGGTGCAGATCCTGTGGGGTCCACAGATCCTGAGGTGTCAAGGATTTCTCATCCCTGCACCATGTGGCGTGTAAAACGCCCCTTGCTACCAATTCTGGCATTAAACGCCAGGCTGCTGCCCATTTCTGGCGTTTAATGCCAGCTTCTTGCCCATTCCTGGTGTTAAACACCAGTCTGGTGCCCATTTCTGGCGTTAAACGCCCAGAATGGTGCCAGACTGGGCGTTTAACGCCCATTCTGCTACCCTTACTGGCGTTTAAACGCCAGTAAGTTTCTCCTCCAAGGTGTTCTATTTTTCATTCTGTTTTTTCTTCTGTTTTTGATTTTTCAATTGTTTTTGTGACTTCACATGATCATCAACCTACAAAAAACATAAAATAACAAAAGAAAATAGAAATTTAACATAGATAAGTAAAAAAAATTGGGTTCCCTCCCAACAAGCGCTTCTTTAATGCCAATAGCTTGATAGTGGCTCTCATGGAGCCTCACAGATGTTTAGAGCAATGTTGGAACCTCCCAACACCAAACTTAGAGTTTGAATGTGGGGGTTCAACACCAAACTTAAAGTTTGGTTGTGGCCTCCCAACACCAAACTTAGAGGTTGAATGTGGGGGTTCAACACCAAACTTAAAGTTTGGTTGTGGCCTCCCAACACCAAACTTAGAGGTTGAATGTGGGGGTTCAACACCAAACTTAAAGTTTGGTTGTGGCCTCCCAACACCAAACTTAGAGGTTGAATGTGGGGGTTCAACACCAAACTTAAAGTTTGGTTGTGGCCTCCCAACACCAAACTTAGAGGTTGAATGTGGGGGTTCAACACCAAACTTAAAGTTTGGTTGTGGCCTCCCAACACCAAACTTAGAGGTTGAATGTGGGGGTTCAACACCAAACTTAAAGTTTGGTTGTGGCCTCCCAACACCAAACTTAGAGGTTGAATGTGGGGGTTCAACACCAAACTTAAAGTTTGGTTGTGGCCTCCCAACACCAAACTTAGAGGTTGAATGTGGGGGTTCAACACCAAACTTAAAGTTTGGTTGTGGCCTCCCAACACCAAACTTAGAGGTTGAATGTGGGGGTTCAACACCAAACTTAAAGTTTGGTTGTGGCCTCCCAACACCAAACTTAGAGGTTGAATGTGGGGGTTCAACACCAAACTTAAAGTTTGGTTGTGGCCTCCCAACACCAAACTTAGAGGTTGAATGTGGGGGTTCAACACCAAACTTAAAGTTTGGTTGTGGCCTCCCAACACCAAACTTAGAGGTTGAATGTGGGGGTTCAACACCAAACTTAAAGTTTGGTTGTGGCCTCCCAACACCAAACTTAGAGGTTGAATGTGGGGGTTCAACACCAAACTTAAAGTTTGGTTGTGGCCTCCCAACACCAAACTTAGAGGTTGAATGTGGGGGTTCAACACCAAACTTAAAGTTTGGTTGTGGCCTCCCAACACCAAACTTAGAGGTTGAATGTGGGGGTTCAACACCAAACTTAAAGTTTGGTTGTGGCCTCCCAACACCAAACTTAGAGGTTGAATGTGGGGGTTCAACACCAAACTTAAAGTTTGGTTGTGGCCTCCCAACACCAAACTTAGAGGTTGAATGTGGGGGTTCAACACCAAACTTAAAGTTTGGTTGTGGCCTCCCAACACCAAACTTAGAGGTTGAATGTGGGGGTTCAACACCAAACTTAAAGTTTGGTTGTGGCCTCCCAACACCAAACTTAGAGGTTGAATGTGGGGGTTCAACACCAAACTTAAAGTTTGGTTGTGGCCTCCCAACACCAAACTTAGAGGTTGAATGTGGGGGTTCAACACCAAACTTAAAGTTTGGTTGTGGCCTCCCAACACCAAACTTAGAGGTTGAATGTGGGGGTTCAACACCAAACTTAAAGTTTGGTTGTGGCCTCCCAACACCAAACTTAGAGGTTGAATGTGGGGGTTCAACACCAAACTTAAAGTTTGGTTGTGGCCTCCCAACACCAAACTTAGAGGTTGAATGTGGGGGTTCAACACCAAACTTAAAGTTTGGTTGTGGCCTCCCAACACCAAACTTAGAGGTTGAATGTGGGGGTTCAACACCAAACTTAAAGTTTGGTTGTGGCCTCCCAACACCAAACTTAGAGGTTGAATGTGGGGGTTCAACACCAAACTTAAAGTTTGGTTGTGGCCTCCCAACACCAAACTTAGAGGTTGAATGTGGGGGTTCAACACCAAACTTAAAGTTTGGTTGTGGCCTCCCAACACCAAACTTAGAGGTTGAATGTGGGGGTTCAACACCAAACTTAAAGTTTGGTTGTGGCCTCCCAACACCAAACTTAGAGGTTGAATGTGGGGGTTCAACACCAAACTTAAAGTTTGGTTGTGGCCTCCCAACACCAAACTTAGAGGTTGAATGTGGGGGTTCAACACCAAACTTAAAGTTTGGTTGTGGCCTCCCAACACCAAACTTAGAGGTTGAATGTGGGGGTTCAACACCAAACTTAAAGTTTGGTTGTGGCCTCCCAACACCAAACTTAGAGGTTGAATGTGGGGGTTCAACACCAAACTTAAAGTTTGGTTGTGGCCTCCCAACACCAAACTTAGAGGTTGAATGTGGGGGTTCAACACCAAACTTAAAGTTTGGTTGTGGCCTCCCAACACCAAACTTAGAGGTTGAATGTGGGGGTTCAACACCAAACTTAAAGTTTGGTTGTGGCCTCCCAACACCAAACTTAGAGGTTGAATGTGGGGGTTCAACACCAAACTTAAAGTTTGGTTGTGGCCTCCCAACACCAAACTTAGAGGTTGAATGTGGGGGTTCAACACCAAACTTAAAGTTTGGTTGTGGCCTCCCAACACCAAACTTAGAGGTTGAATGTGGGGGTTCAACACCAAACTTAAAGTTTGGTTGTGGCCTCCCAACACCAAACTTAGAGGTTGAATGTGGGGGTTCAACACCAAACTTAAAGTTTGGTTGTGGCCTCCCAACACCAAACTTAGAGGTTGAATGTGGGGGTTCAACACCAAACTTAAAGTTTGGTTGTGGCCTCCCAACACCAAACTTAGAGGTTGAATGTGGGGGTTCAACACCAAACTTAAAGTTTGGTTGTGGCCTCCCAACACCAAACTTAGAGGTTGAATGTGGGGGTTCAACACCAAACTTAAAGTTTGGTTGTGGCCTCCCAACACCAAACTTAGAGGTTGAATGTGGGGGTTCAACACCAAACTTAAAGTTTGGTTGTGGCCTCCCAACACCAAACTTAGAGGTTGAATGTGGGGGTTCAACACCAAACTTAAAGTTTGGTTGTGGCCTCCCAACACCAAACTTAGAGGTTGAATGTGGGGGTTCAACACCAAACTTAAAGTTTGGTTGTGGCCTCCCAACACCAAACTTAGAGGTTGAATGTGGGGGTTCAACACCAAACTTAAAGTTTGGTTGTGGCCTCCCAACACCAAACTTAGAGGTTGAATGTGGGGGTTCAACACCAAACTTAAAGTTTGGTTGTGGCCTCCCAACACCAAACTTAGAGGTTGAATGTGGGGGTTCAACACCAAACTTAAAGTTTGGTTGTGGCCTCCCAACACCAAACTTAGAGGTTGAATGTGGGGGTTCAACACCAAACTTAAAGTTTGGTTGTGGCCTCCCAACACCAAACTTAGAGGTTGAATGTGGGGGTTCAACACCAAACTTAAAGTTTGGTTGTGGCCTCCCAACACCAAACTTAGAGGTTGAATGTGGGGGTTCAACACCAAACTTAAAGTTTGGTTGTGGCCTCCCAACACCAAACTTAGAGGTTGAATGTGGGGGTTCAACACCAAACTTAAAGTTTGGTTGTGGCCTCCCAACACCAAACTTAGAGGTTGAATGTGGGGGTTCAACACCAAACTTAAAGTTTGGTTGTGGCCTCCCAACACCAAACTTAGAGGTTGAATGTGGGGGTTCAACACCAAACTTAAAGTTTGGTTGTGGCCTCCCAACACCAAACTTAGAGGTTGAATGTGGGGGTTCAACACCAAACTTAAAGTTTGGTTGTGGCCTCCCAACACCAAACTTAGAGGTTGAATGTGGGGGTTCAACACCAAACTTAAAGTTTGGTTGTGGCCTCCCAACACCAAACTTAGAGGTTGAATGTGGGGGTTCAACACCAAACTTAAAGTTTGGTTGTGGCCTCCCAACACCAAACTTAGAGGTTGAATGTGGGGGTTCAACACCAAACTTAAAGTTTGGTTGTGGCCTCCCAACACCAAACTTAGAGGTTGAATGTGGGGGTTCAACACCAAACTTAAAGTTTGGTTGTGGCCTCCCAACACCAAACTTAGAGGTTGAATGTGGGGGTTCAACACCAAACTTAAAGTTTGGTTGTGGCCTCCCAACACCAAACTTAGAGGTTGAATGTGGGGGTTCAACACCAAACTTAAAGTTTGGTTGTGGCCTCCCAACACCAAACTTAGAGGTTGAATGTGGGGGTTCAACACCAAACTTAAAGTTTGGTTGTGGCCTCCCAACACCAAACTTAGAGGTTGAATGTGGGGGTTCAACACCAAACTTAAAGTTTGGTTGTGGCCTCCCAACACCAAACTTAGAGTTTGACTGTGGGGGCTCTGTTTGACTCTGTATTGAGAGAAGCTCTTCATGCTTCCTCTCCATGGTGACAGAGGGATATCCTTGAGCTGTAAACACAAGGGAGTCTCCATTCACTTGGATGATCAATTCTCCTCTGTCAACATCAATCACAGCTTTTGGTGTGGCTAGGAAGGGTCTGCCAAGGATGATGGATTCATCCATCCACTTCCCAGTCTCTAGGATTATGAAATCAGCAGGGATGTAATGGTCTTCAACCTTTACCAAGACATCCTCTACAAGTCCATAACCCTGTTTCTTTGAATTGCCTGCCATCTCCAGTGAGATTCTTGCAGCTTGTACCTCAATGATCCCTAGCTTCTCCATTACAGAAAGAGGCATGAGGTTTATGCTTGATCCTAGGTCACACAGAGCCTTCTCAAAGGTCATGGTGCCTATGGTACAAGGTATTGAGAACTTTCCAGGATCTTGTCTCTTCAGAGGTAATTTCTGCCTAGTCAAGTTATCCAGTTCTTTGATGAGCAATGGAGGTTCATCCTCCCAAGTCTCATTACCAAACAACTTGGAATTTAGCTTCATGATTGCTCCAAGGTACTTAGCAACTTGCTTTTTAGTAACATCTTCATCCTCTTCAGAGGAAGAATACTCATCAGATCTCATGAATGGCATAAGTGAATTCAATGGAATCTCTATGGTCTCAGTCTGAGCCTCAGATTCCCATGGTTCCTCATCAAGGAACTCCATGGAGGTCAATGGACGTCCATTGAGGTCTTCCTCAGTGGAGATCACTGCCTCTTCCTCCTCTCCAGGTTCGGCCATGTGAGACGTGTTTATGGCCTTGCACTCTATTTTTGGATTCTCTTCTGTGTTGCTTGGGAGAGTGCTAGGAGGGAGTTCAGTAATTTTCTTACTCAGCTGACCCACTTGTGCCTCTAAATTTTTAATGGAGGACCTTGTTTCAGTCATGAAGCTTTGAGTGGTTTTGATTAGATCAGAGACAATGGTTGCGAAGTCAGAGTGGCTTTGCTTAGAATTCTCTGTCTGTTGCTGAGAAGATGATGGAAAAGGCTTGCTATTGCTAAACCTATTTCTTCCACCATTATTGTTGTTGAAACCTTGTTGGGGTCTTTGTTGATCCTTCCATGAGAGATTTGGATGATTTCTCCATGAAGGATTATAGGTGTTTCCATAGGGTTCTCCCATGTAATTCACCTCTTCCATTGCTGGGTTCTCAGGATCATAAGCTTCTTCTTCAGAGGAAGCTTCCTTAGTTCTGCCTGTTGCTGCTTGCATTCCAGACAGACTCTGAGAAATCATATTGACTTGCTGAGTCAATATTTTATTCTGAGCCAATATGGCATTCAGAGTATCAATCTTAAGAACTCCTTTCTTCTGAGTTGTCCCATTATTCACAGGATTTCTTTCATAGCCCCATTATTGTTGTTGAAACCTTGTTGGGGTCTTTGTTGATCCTTCCATGAGAGATTTGGATGATTTCTCCATGAAGGATTATAGGTGTTTCCATAGGGTTCTCCCATGTAATTCACCTTTTCCATTGCTGGGTTCTCAGGATCATAAGCTTCTTCTTCAGAGGAAGCTTCCTTAGTTCTGCCTGTTGCTGCTTGCATTCCAGACAGACTCTGAGAAATCATATTGACTTGCTGAGTCAATATTTTATTCTGAGCCAA
>NC_029794.2:116886553-116903615 GCF_000816755.2 Arachis ipaensis
CAGATTTGCAAGAATTCAGCTAAGAACTGATGAGGATCTTCCAATGGAAGTCCATGAAACTTGCAATTCTGTTGCATTAGAGAAACTAATTGAGGCTTAAGCTCAAAGTTGTTTGCTCCAATGGCAGGGATAGATATGCTTCTCCCATAGAAATCAGGAGTAGGTGTAGTAAAGTCACCAAGCACCTTCTTTGCATTGTTGGCATTGTTGTTGTTTTCGGCTGCCATGGTTTCTTCTTCTTTGAAGAGCTCTGTTAGGCCCTCTAGAGAGAGTTGTGTTTTGGTTTCTCTTAGCTTTTTCTTCAAGGTCCTTTCAGGTTCAGGATCAGCTTCAACAAGAATGCTTTTATCTTTGCTCCTGTTCATATGAAAGAGAAGAGAACAAGAAAGTATGGAATCCTCTATGTCACAGTATAGAGATTCCTTGAAGTGTTAGAAGAAAAGAAGAATAGAAGGAGGAGGTGGAGAAGAGGGAATTCGAACTTATCAAGAGGGACAGAATTCGAATTGCACCTTGATGAGGAGTCTTGGTCCCTTAAATAGAAGGATGTGAGAAGAGGGGAAGAATTTTTGAAAATAAATTAAAAGATTTTGAAATAGTTAAAAGAAATTTTTGAAAATTTGATTGATGATTTTCGAAAACTAAGATTGGGAAAGAAATAAAGTTATTTTTGAAAAAGATTTTGAAATCAGAAATTAAAAAGATATGATTGAAAATTAATTTTGAAAAGGGGTGTGATTGAAAGGATATGATTGAGAAGATATGATTGAAAATCAAATTAAAAGAGAAAGTTTTAAAACTAAAGTTGATTACTTGACTAACAAGAAATTAAAAGATATGATTCTAAAATTTAAAATTTGATCCTTTCTTAATAGGCAAGTAACAACTTGAAAATTTTTGAAGTAAATCTTGAATTGAAGCAATGATTTTTAAAAATAGTAAAAATAAATATAAAATGGAAAGAAATTGATTTTGAAAGAGATATGATTGAAAAGATATGATTTGAAAAAGATTTAATTTTGAAACATTATGAAAACTTGAAAAAAATGTGAATTAAAAACAAAATCTTCCCTCTAGTGTCATCCTGGCGTTAAACGCCTAGAATGGTGCCCATTCTGGCGTTTAACGCCCAAATCTCTACCTTTTTGGGCGTTAAACGCCCAGCCAGGTACCCTGGCTGGCGTTTAAATGCCAGTTTTCCTTCTTCACTGGGCATTTTGAACGCCCAGCTTTTTCTGTTTGATTCCTCTGCTGAATGTTCTGAATCTTCAATTCTCTGTATTATTGACTTGAAAAGACATAGTTTTAAAAATATTTTTGAATTTTTGATGATGGGAATCAATAAAAATGCAACTAAGATCAAATAAACAATGCATGTAAGACACCAAACTTAAAAGTTTGTATACTAAGGACTATAACAATGTAAAAATGCATGTAAGAAACAACAAAACATACAAAACAAGAGAATTTGAAGATCAGAGCAATGAAATCATCAAGAACAACTTGAAGATCAATGAAGAACATATTGCATGTTTTTGATTAGACATGTTTGGCCAAGCTTTAGCAGGACATTACATTCAATAACTAAATTGATGAGAATCAATCAGCTTTTGTGATGGTGGGAGCATCACCTTGAAACTCTAGAATTCATTCTTAAAAATTCTGAAGAAAAGATACCTAATCTAAGCAACAAGATGAACCGTCAGTTGTCCAAACTCGAACAATCCCCGGCAACGGCGCCAAAAACTTGGTGCACGAAATTGTGATCATCAAAAATGGCACCAAAGACTTGGAGCTCTCAAACGTGAATCACACTTTGTCACAATTCCGTACAACTAACCAGCAAGTGCACTGGGTCGTCCAAGTAATAAACCTTACGTGAGTAAGGATCGATTCCACGGAGATTGTCGGCTTGAAGCAAGCTATGGTCATCTTGTAAATCTCAGTTAGGCGGATTCAAATGGTTATGGAGTTTAAAGTGATGAAAATAAACATAAAATAAAGATAGAGGTACTTGTGTAATTCATTGGTGGATTTCAGATAAGCGTATGAAGATGCTTTGTTCCCCTTGAACTTCTGCTTTCCTATTGCCTTCTTCCAATCATTCATACTCCTTTCCATGGCAAGCTTTATGTTGGGCATCACTGTTGTCAATGGCTACATCCCGTCCTCTCAGTGAAAATGGTCCTGATGCTCTGTCACAACATCGGCTAATCAGCTGTCGGTTCTCGACATGTCGGAATAGGATCCATTGATCCTTTTGCGTCTGTCACACGCCCCACAATCGCGAGTTTGAAGCTCGTCATAGTCATCTCTTCCCAGATCCTACTCGGAATACCACAGACAAGGTTTAGACTTTTCGGATCTCAGGAATGGCCGCCAATAATTCTAGCCTATACCACGAAGGTTCCAATCTTAGATTAGAAACCCAAGAGATACACATTCAAGCTTGTTCATGTAGAACGGAAGTGGTTGTCAATCACACGTTCATAAGTGAGAATAGTGATGAGCGTCACATAATCATCACAATCATCATGTTCTTGGGTGCGAATGAATATCTTGGAGAAGAAATAGACTTGAGTTGAATAGAAAAACAGTAGTAATTACATTAATTCATGAAGAACAGCAGAGCTCCACACCTTAATCTATGGTGTGTAGAAACTCCACCGTTGAAAATACATAAGAACAAGGTCTAGGCATGGCCGTGAGGCCAGCCCCCAAACGTGAAAAGGTCTATGAAAGTATATCAAGTGTAAAAGTATGAGTAAAAGATGAAAATACAATAGCAAAGGGTCCTATTTATAGAAAACTAGTAGCCTAGGGTTACAGAAATAGGTAATTAATGCAGAAATCTTCTTCTGGGCCCACTTGGTGTGTGCTTGGACTGAGCATTGAAGCTTTCATGTGTAGAGACTTTTCTTGGAGTTAAACGCCAGCTTTTGTGCCAGTTTGGGCGTTTAACTCCAGCTTTTGTGCCAGTTTTGGAGTTAAACACCAGAATTCTTGAGCTGACTTAGAACGCCTGTTTGGGCCATCAAATATCGGGTAAAGTATGGACTATTATATATTGCTGGAAAGCCCAGGATGTCTACTTTCCAATGCAATTAAGAGCGTGCCAATTGGGCTTCTGTAGCTCCAGAAAATCCACTTTGAGTGCAGGGAGGTCAGAATCCAACAGCATCTGCAGTCCTTTTTCAGCCTCTGAATTAGATTTTTGCTCAGGTCCCTCAATTTCAGCCAAAAAATATCTGAAATCACAGAAAAATACACAAAATCATAGTAAAGTCTAGAAGAGTGATCTATTAATATATAATAAGAATGTAGTAAGTAGTTCATTGCTTGACAAGTGGTGATATATATGCTCGACAAGTGGATGTTCCTATTGATTGACATGTGGCTTTAATTTCACAATGCAGACATCCATTAATAAAGGGATTATCATGGTCAAGCGCGGCAAAATCTTTTACCGAGTTTCAAAATTTACGGAGCCCTATATAAGGTTGCCACAATCAGTTTATAAACTATTTCTTTCAAACACACATTTTAAAAGCTTATACATAACCTCATATGAGTTAGTTGTGTTAGAACATTTGGTTAATCCAAAGATGACAGAGGTGTTTGACAAGTTGATGGATGTCAATGCACGAAAACTTGATTGGAACTTTCAAGTTTATGCTTTCCACCTCTGGGAAGTTCCTAATAGATTTAATATAAATGATATCAATGGAATAGAGATGGTTCTCCAAGACATTCAGGTAAGTTTGTTGAACTTTATTTTTTATTTTAAAAGTTATTGGTTTTTTAGAAATTAAAGATTGATAATATGGTTGAATGATTTATAGGGTGGAAGGATCTAAGCCTCAATACCTAAATCTTTGGTCAAGAAATGGAGAGGCAAAATTCTGGAGTTTAAGATGTATATCATGACCCATTTTATTGTGGTAGACAAAAAGGAGAAAACCAAGACAACCAACAATAAATGATCCATAAATTTCTCACATAGGACAACGGTTCAGCCTGTTGCTAAACCAAGTTATCCTCTGAAAGCATTTTGCTTTAAACCCATTCCGGAGTTGCTGGCTGCCGAAAAGCTGGAAGATTCAGTGCTTATAGGTAAGACTATAACTTATGAGTTCTTTTCAGATAAGATGTGAAATGCCACCGAGTTTTTTTCATTTTGTTAGTTTTCATATTAACTTCAAATGCCGTGTAGATGTTATAGGGGAAGTGGTTGGTAAAGAGGATCCAAGACAACTGATAACTAGCAAAGGAAGAGAAACAAAAAGATTGGCTGTGATACTTGAGTAAGATAATAAATGACCAGTTTTGCTTTTATTGAATATTTATTTTTACACTACTAACGACCATTTGTCTATCTGAATGTTGTGCAGAAACAATAGTATTAGCTGTGTGTTGTTTGGACATATGGTCGACCAAATACTCCCATATCTAGAAGAAGGAAGGGTGGAGCCACTAATAGTTATAGCACAGTTTTTTAAACCCAGCAGGTGGAATGGTATGATTTAAATCCATTAGATGATTTATATAGGGTGGCTATTAGTTGCATAAACATAATGGTTTTTGATGACTCGCGACAAACTTTAATTTGTTTCAGAAAAAATATCAGTGCAAAGTCATTTTGATATATCCAAGTTACGTATTAACCCTGAACTTGATGAGGTCAAAGAGTTTCGTAACAGGTTAGTGTGACATGTAATTAGGTCGGCTATGCAATAAAGTGATTTCTAATCAGATTTATGCAATCAAACTTATAACTTTGTAGGAGGCTTTCTAGCAAACCATCTAATTCGGCAAGGATTAGTCAAGTTTCATCCCATGGTCCACGTTCCGGTGCAGACGAAATAAGAAATGGGGATGCCGTAGTCAAAACAATTGAAGAAGTTTTAAGCTCTACACAGGTAATGAATATAATATATACTAGAACCCTGGATGTATAAAATCAGCACTGAATATGAATTTTGTATTTCGTTTAATTTGTTTTCAGGAAGGACTTACATGGATTGCCGGTACTATTGTTTTGATCAATGCTGGAAAGGATGATTGGTTTTATAAATCCTGCCGAAAGTGTCCAAAGAAGGTAGACACCCCAATCGGCAACAGATATGAGTGTGAAAAATGTGGCCACACTCATGGTAGCGCATCACTTAGGTGTGTTATATAATCTAAATATAATAGGTGGATGTTATTCTGTTGAATCTGGTCTGGGTATAAGTGTTGAATATTGTATGAGTTTAAGTGTTGAATGAGTTTAAGTGTTGGATCTGGTATGAGATTAATTGGCATTTTCTTTTAGGTTCAAGCTCGAGGTAATGGTATATGATGGAACAGGAAGCTTGATGTTGCTGATGTGGGACAGGAAAACGGTACAGCTTTGTGGGAGGCAAGCTGAGCAAATCAAGAATGAAGAAGTAATTCAAAACATTCATTAGTTTTTGTTTCTCTTATATGTTTATCACAGTATTAGCTTATTTTGGAGTCTACTGGATATTAATAGGCCGTTGATGGAGAAGGTTATCCTCCAGCATTGGATAGCATGATGGATAGGAGGTTACTCTTCAAATTAAATGTCAAAGTGTCGAACATTAAGCAGTATGACCATGTTTATACAGTCATGAAAATATGTGATGATGAGGAAATTGTGGAGATTAACCACCCTAAAGCAGTTCCAAACATTGCTGCTGCTACTCTCACTGTATGATCTTTTATCTAATATTACTCCAGTGAATTATTTAGTATTCAGTTAGAAGCATGTCTTATAATTTATAAGTAGTCTTCCCGTGGTTCTCTTTGTAGGATACTGGATGCAGTGACTCACTTGATATATCGGCAGCGGTGGTTAATCTGCATAATGATACTGATTCTACACTTTCTGTGGTGACTAGTTATACTAACTTTTAATGAAGTTGGTTCCATTATTTTTAAAAATTTAACTATGTATGAACACTATGAGAGTTTTTGTCAACAGGATGGCTTAGAAGATAGTGTCACAAGCCTCAAGTCCAAAACCCCTGCTAAAAGAGCTTCCGTGGGGCTAAAGCAATCCGTGCATATCAATATTGACAATGAAGATGAGTTGGGGTTCTCTACCAACAAGTTTAGCCGAAAGGGTGGAAAGAGGCAGAAGATGCAAATTAATGACAGTGACAACTGAATATATCTATTTCACTTAGCAGTTTTTGTTGGGATATGGAGATGTATTTTATTTCTGCTATGAGTATCCATATTAGTATTGTTCGACTCGGTTTGATCAAGGATTTCAAAATTGTGTTCATTGTGTCTTTTTGAATTAAGATGAATGCGTCAGTGGGTAATTCATTTAAGTTACTACCAGTAAACGGCAATGTATGGTTAATTCCATGATACAAGTTGATCTTAATTAACTTTGGCAATGTATGGTGGCATTGAATTCAGTTTTATAAAGTGGGTAATTTATATTTCATAAGCATGGAAGAACAAGTTTTGAATCTACACATATTAATTAATCTGAGCGGGCAAAGAAATATAAGTTTGATTGACAAGTGGTGGTATAGGCAATACTTGGTAATTAGAATACGCATCCATACAAGTATTATAGTGTAGACAATACCTGGTGAAATATCAAAGACATCAGAAAATGGGTATATAATTATTTGGGATGAAAAAAAATTAGTAGATGAAGTATTAAGTTATAACTCATATACAAGTAACAAAATTGTACTAGGAAATTGATACCTGCTTCAGTAAAATTAGTGTAATAAGCATTTTGATTTATATGGTTTGTTCTTATTAACAAAATAATATATGGTGTGTTCTTATTAATAGCAGATGGATATATCAGAATATATAAATTTGATTAACTAGGTGGAGCAAAATATGATATGGTGGAGCAGATTTACATAAGATATAACAAAGTACAAATTTTCAACATATAGAAGAAATGATTCACGCTGAGATTTCACTTTAACGAGGCCTTAATTGGAATGAAGAATTGGTTTATATGTGCAGCTTAAATTGTAGCAGATTTTGTTTCAAATTATAGGAAACTAATACATCTTTATGACATATCACATGTTCTTTTGAAAACTAACTAATCCAAGCCTGTTGATGGATGAAGAGTTATATTAGCTAAAACACATACAAATAGAAATCACATGGCAAGAAGACAGGCAACCATAGGTGTAAGAGATCAAGTTCAATTGATAGATTGACTCATGACCATCAACGAGGTTTAAAGCATTTTTTGGATACACACTATATCAACCTTTGAACTTATAGCTATAGCCACTAATACGTTTAAGACAGATGATAGGTAGCAGTGTTCATTTTTCAACACGGTTAAAAAGCAAAATATATACTATATGTTGAAGCATAGTCCAAAATGCCTAAATTTCAAACATCAAATTGACAAATCAAAAGGTTCTACGACCAAAATGGTTAATTGTCATTTACTACAACCTTGATATCCGTGTAGCAAGTAAGGATGAGCATAAGAAAATTATACAGTTTGACCAATTGCAAATAGAATTGACTATAACTCAAAAGTTAAAGTAACCCTATAATTGATAAGTGGATAATTGAATTCAATTTTATAAAGTGGGTAATTTATATTTCATTAGCATGAAAGAACAAGTTTTGAATCTACACATTAATTAATTGGAGCGGACAAAGAAATATAATAAGAATGATATATTGTAGTATAGGCAATACATGATCATTACAATACGCATCTATACAAGTATTATGGTGTAGGCAATACCTGGTGAAATATTAAAGATATAAAAAATGGGTATATAATTACTTGAGATGAAAAAATAATTAGTAGATAAAGTATTAAGCCCAAATTTATATACAAGTAACAATATTGTACCAGAAAATTGATTCTTGCTTCAGTAAAATTAGTGTAATAAGCATTTTAATTTATATGGTTTGTTCTTATTAACAAAATAATACTTGGTATGTTCTTATTAATAAGTGATGGATATATCAGAATATATAAATTTGATTAATTAGGTGGAGCAAAATATGATATGGTGGAGCAGATTTACATAAGATATAACAAAGTACAAATTTTCAGCATATAGAAGAAAGGATTCAAACTGGGATTTCAGTTTAACGAGGCCTTAATTGGAATGAAGAATCGGTTTACATGTGCAGCTTAAATTGTAGTAGATTTTGCTTCAAATTATAGGAAACTAATATATCTTTGTGACATATCACATGTGCTTTTGAAAACTAACAAGTCCAATCCTGTTGATGCATGAAGAGTTATATCAGCTAAAACACATGCAGATAAACAGGCAGCCATAGGTGAAAGATATCAAATTCAATTGATAGATTGACTCATGGCCATCAACTAGGTTTTAAGCATTTTTGGATACACACTATATCAACTTTTGTACTTATAGCTATAGCCACTAATACGTTTAAGATAGATGACAGGTAGCAGTGTTCATTTTTCAACACAGTTAAAAAACAAAATATATACTATATGTTGAAGCATAGCCCAAAATGCTTAAATTTCAAACATCAAACTGACAAATCAAAAGGTACTACGGCCAAAATTGTTAATTGTCATTTACTATAAGCTTTATATTTGTGTAGCAAGTAAGGATGAGCAAAAGAAAATATGAGCAAAAACTGACAGGGAGCCATAGGTGTAAAAGATCAAGTTCAATTGACAGATTGACTCTAGGCCAAGAATGAGGTTATAAGAATTTTTTGGATACACAATATATCAACTTTTTTACTTATAGCTATAGCCACTACTACGTTTAAGACAGATGGCAGTTAATGGTGTTCAATTTTTAACACAGTCAAAAAGCAAAATATATAGTATATGTTGAATCATAGCTCGAAATGCTTAAATTTCATACATCAAAATGACAAATCAACAGGAACTATGACCAAAAATGGTTAATTGTCATTTACTAAAGCAACCTCTTCATTCTCTTTTACCAAAGTTTCCAGTTTCCTATTGATGTTTATAGATTCAACCTCATAACGTTCGACGGTGAATTTTAGCCTATTCCTCTTCTCATGCAAGGCTTTTAGTTGCACCTCAAATTCATTGATTTCTTTTGACATCTCACTGACCCTTTCTTTTCCTTTAGTAATTGAAGTAGAAAAGTGTCCTGTTTGGCCTTTGCTACTTTTAATTTCTCTTGAAGTCCATTCTTTGAGTCAATCAATCTTTGAGGATTGTCTAACACTTCTTGAACAGGTGGAAAATCATTGAGAAAATCTTCATAGAAGTGACTAATCTCAGTAACCAAAGAGTGAAGATCTTTAGGAACGTGTGATGGCTCTATTATTTGGCCTAATTGAGCCACATAGCCAAGAAATTGATTCTTCATGTTAACATCTCTCTCTCTCCCTCTCTCTCTCTCTCTATATATATATATATATATATCCTACTAAAGTGATGATAAGATTGATAGATGTAGCCACAAATAGGTCTATTCTAAGTGACAGGTATTATCAATAGATTTTTGAAATAATCAGCAAGAATAATATACGGTCTTAGCTGAATAATCACAAAAAAGGTTAACTGCTATACATGCCAAGGATCTCTCAAAAGAAAGTATGAATGAATTGATTAATTTTCATTGTGGAGCAGGTTGATATTTGTGTAAATATATATAAAAAAAGGGATACAAAAGGCCATGGTTCACAAAGAGTATATAAAAGTGACACTTTCTCGGTCTATTATAGAATCTTATCATATAAGTTTAATGTTTTAATAGTTGGTTGAAATAAAGTGATTTGACGAATTTCTTTATGTTCAAAGCCCCAACTAAGATGGGTAAATAAATTAGGAGATTGTATTAGGTTTAAAAAAGTTCAAACAATGTGTACTATAACATCTAATGGTCAATAATGTATATCAAGTAGAGATTGCTTTGGGGCAAATATGATAAAGATTATTTCCTAATGGAGTAAGACTTGATGGTTTTAGCAAATAGTGGTTGATCAAAGTGTATTCTTTAAAGTGACATAGGTTAATGTCCCTTAGATAAAGACTACATACATCATTATCATCAAAGGATTATTTAATGGTATTTTAAAAATATGATTTAAGGTTGCTTTGTCAGCACTTATACACTATTACGTGTAAACACAAATTTTTAAGTAGCATAGCCTGTCTGTTAAAGAGCAACAGGTGTCCAGCGTAACATATATCAATAATAGTCCATAAATGGTACTTGAAATTACATTTGACTTTGAGTGGGCTAGAGGTTAAAATATACATATACATGTTTACTTAACTTATTAAGGTTATTACCCAACAGATCACACTTTTTGGCGGTGAGGTTTAACTTTATCATCTAGGTAATGAGTGCTAACATAATATAGTAGGTCAATTTGCTTACCAATCTTATCAATATTATGTGAGCAATCAGAGATTAAGCATTTTTTTAGGTAATCCTGCAAACAAAATGACAAAAGTGTAAGTGTGTAACCTATTAGCAGTATGAGCTAAAAGGAACCATTGGAAAAATCCAATACAATGTGACCCACACAACGGTGGAGGAACTAGATTATAATTATACTTCATAAATACAATCTCAAAAAAGGATGGTCCAAACAAAACTATCTTAATAATGTCGTATATAAACAATATTAAAGACAGAGCGGTGGGTGCAAAACAGAAGCTACATTCTATCTTCCTAAAGACTATTAGTCAAAATTTCAGCTCTTGCATACTAATAATGAGTGATTTTCTACCCACGAGGACTCCTCTTCCTCATCTTGGTGAGGACCTGATATGGAGAATACTTGTGAAGGCTGACCCGAAGACGGTCGGCAGGTGCAGGACCGTAAGTAGAGCTTGGAACTTCAAGCTCTGCACACCAACGTTTGTGAAAGAAAACTACAAAGAAAATAAGGAACGGAACAAGAGTGTTATCATTGGGATAGGCTATCCTCCGAGCGATCAAAACTCTCTATGGTTTATTAGAGCCTTTGTGGATGACGGCCGTCAGGTGCAATTCAACGTCCCGATGGATATAAACCAATTCGGTTTTTATGCCGTTATCGGCTCTGATCACGGAAATATATGCTTGAGGATCTTAATGGGTGGCCTTAATTCAAGGTTACTAATTTGGAATCCTCTTACGAGCAAGAGGCAATATGCAACAGATGAATCCATTAAGCACCTCACGCACGCTGTTTTCTAGCTATGCATTTGGCTTTCTTCAAGACACGGTTGAGTATAGGATTCTCCACATATGGAAGAAGAGTTTCTCACAGAAAACACTTTCATGGTCTCTGTACACATCCTTTGAAAGATGCTGGACTCAATCTGGGACATTTGACACAAATGCGCAGAAAATTGGGCCCAAGTATGTTGTCAATGATGGCATCTTCTATTGGATAGGGTGGCAACGTCCTAACTTCACCCAACCAGAATCAATAATTATGTTCAATCTCCTACAAAAGATGTTTCATGAGGCCACGATACCATCGCAAGTCCCATCTGATTACAATGGTCTAACTCACTTCAATGATGGAGTAGGTTTTGTTTCATATCACAATGTTGGGTTTACAAGGCAGGTCCTGATTTGGCAGTTGAAAAGCGACTGGGACCATAATCTTCAGTGGGATAAGATGGTAAGGGTCTCCGGATTTGGCATTCCGTACACTCCAACTTTGTTCGTTGGGAAGGATATCTTATCAGTCATGGAAGCTCGAAGTGGTCATAGGGGGTCAAATGATGACACAGAAGGTACTGATGTTATAATTTCAAGACTCAAGTACATGGAAGAAAAAAGGGAGAATATGGTACACCGCACTTGGCAGGAGCATGTGAACGTGAAAACAATCACATTGCACCATGAAGGACTCTTTATGGTGTAGTTTATAACTAAAAAGTTTGATTAATCACCAAGATATATCTGTTTGTTGTAATGTTTCTGCTGTAGTTAATGGTCAGCAAGATTTGTTTATGTAGTTTCTACCTAAGTATGCCATGGTTTATGTCTCTTGATATCATAGAACAATGTTAGGTCAATACCATCCCCCTCAAAGTGGAGCTATTAGGTTACTTCTTTTTAGGAGTTGGGTAAATTATGAATATCATGTATCTGGAATGCAAAAGTGTTTGTTGTCACTTAACTTTTTAAGTTATAATCCACAACAGTTTATGAAATTTTTAGATGATTTTTAATAGCGACAATGCCTTTAGCATTTTGATGTTAATTTTCAAATGCAAGAAAGGTAAACCTCCATCATAGGATTTTCATACAGTTGACTAACTTGAAGTTGAGAGTTATTTATATGATCATGATTGAGTTTGACAAAAAAGATGTTAAGATTTAAAATGGTATAGATTTTGTAGTGCAGCAAATTTTTTCACATATTTCTATTTTTTATAATTCTTCATGGATGAATATAAGCCTCTAAAAAATATGTTCCCAATTAGAGTTACAAATGAACACTGAAAAAAGAAGTTGACAAATAGTTATAACTAGCATGCAAACAAGTCACACTCATATCCAATAAACACAATTATACCAAAAAATGGAACAGGATTCCATTACTACTCCTAAAAATTATGTACTCGGTGGTATAAATTAGTAAATGCCATTTGTAAGTGGATCACATATTGACATACAAATTAGACCCAAAAAATGTTAAGAATAAAGATGCTGAAAATTTTATATTGCATCAAATTTGTCCACACAATTCAGTTTTTTACACTTATTGATGGATTGATATAAGGTCTTAAAGAATATGTTCCCAGTTTGAATTACAAAGGATTCAAGAGAAAGAAAAATGACAAATAGACTGATATAATTACTTAAATTTATTAGGCATTAACTTGCAATAATGAAAAATATAGGTACTAGATAACATAACCCAATTAAAAATAGTTATAACTAGCATGTAAACAAATTGCATTCATATCCAATGAACACAATTATATCAGAAATGGACTAGGACTCCATAGTTACTCTTATAACATATTTACTTAGTGTTATTAATTGCTAGATGCCAATTGAAAGTGGATCACATATTGATTTGAAGATAGATGGTAGCAACTTGATTTCCTAATTTCTTTTGAGACATAGAATGCTAGCAAAGTATTCCATGTTTCAAAGTTATTTTAAAGTTATTTTATGCTCTTATTGATAAAATATAGTATGTTTTATCAACCAAACTTTCGAAAAGGAGAAAAAATTAAATAAAACAGTCTACATGGACGAGTTAATGTACGATTAACTAAATGTAAAAAATAAGAAATGTTAGTTGCTCTGAGACTTTGGTAGAATAAATGTGTTTGAATATGCATCAAATATATGAGTCACATTGCAATAGGCCTTAGGCAAAACACATAATGAGAATTCCGAGTTGACTAATCTAAGGTTGAACACGGAACCCGCAGGACAATTATATGAAAGCCACCACATGAATGGTTAGCCATCAAAACTCCTATTCAAGTAAGGAAATGGATCTCTATGGTATGGATGAATATTAACTACGACAGAAGACATTTTATAACTATCTATTCAGCATTGATAGGGTGGAGAGACCACCAAAGATGGACGAGAATGAGAACTGTGTCCAGTCTTCAAGTGAACAATGTGCAGTTACTTTCAATGGAAGGACCCCACTTGCAGATATCCAGTTCAATACAAGAAACTATATTCAAGGTAAATTCACATGCCAACCTTTAAATCTAGACAGATAAGTATTTTGCTATTTTTTTAAAGGTAGATTATAGGTCATGGACAGATTTATGTGTATTACAATAACCGGGTCTGGAGGTTTGTTTCCAGTTTAACCATGAAGGGAACATAGATCTTTTCAGAAGAATAATGGTATTAGTATATAATGATAAATTCAACCTATTAACTTTGCAGTGGATGAAAGGTGCAGTGGTTTCAGGAATAAGAGGAAGGTCGATGAGTACTGCAACAACAAGTGGTTAAGGCTCAGAAACAGGGAAGGTAGTAGCTCTTTAGCTTACGAAAAAGCTCAACAGAAAGAAACCAAGGGCATCCCACCTCCAGGTTAGAAATGTTTAAATTCATACAAGTGCAGAACGAATTTTATTGTAAAAAATAGATACCGTTTTTTGGATAATATAGGTAAAATTCTAACTATTTAATCAATAAATGCAGGATTGGTTTCCCCCGGTCTTACAAGTTTAGAGGAACAACCACATATAATTTTCGATACCAGCAAAACCAGAAGTTTTAGAACAACAGGTGATGTTGCACAGCCCACAGACATTAACGGTTGTCAAGAAATTCTTATAACAGAGAATTCAACATTGTTGGGATACAATACGGTATCTCAGGTTACTTCATCAAAAGGTAATGAGCATAAACCAAGGTTTTGCAGTAGATGAGCCCCATGATTATACATGTAACAATAGAGATGAATTTTATTACTAGATGATGCAAGGCTTGCTAGGATGGAAAGAGCATTCAAAATAGCTAAGAAGAGGAAACGTATGGAATTTGCTTTGCCTCAAGGTAATCTGACCAAAATCTGAAGTTATATTATCTGAAGCAATATCATTCTTTAAAATTAGGGGCAACATAATACATTACATGAGAATCATAGCAAAGATTTTAAAATTTTAAGAATAATAGAAAAATACTCTATATCATATGTTATAAGTTTGGTGGTAACAAAAAAATCATTTGATTTAAGAATATTGAATTAATTGACTTATATGGTTAAAAATTATATTGTATAGGTTGTAGTAAAGACAATACAAGCACTGTCACCGATGGATTGAGTCAAGTGTTGGCATCCAGGGCATTAGGTATTCAATTTTTATATCTTATTGTCACTATTAGTTGCCACCATATGTATAACTCATTGGAATACTTTGTGGTTGTTAAAGGTATTGTAAATGCTTGGGAAGTTAAAAAATTAACTTCCTATTCAGAGGACAAGGAAAATCATAATAACAATGTGGTTGACCAGATATATATAGATCAAGAAAAAGGTACTCATTGCCATCAAAACCAAGTTAAGAGCAATGTTTCTGGAACAATTTTGGCAGTAAGCCAATCGACACTAAGCCCACTATCAAAAGGTAACGCTACAGTAATAAAACACATATTTAATAGATAGCTATCTCTATAAACTGATATCAAAATTAAAGAGATTTATACAGAGTCAGCAAGACACGCGAGACTTGAAAGAGCACTCAAGTTACCTAAGAAGAAAAAGGAAACTATAGTGTCCCAGAACCAAAAAGGTATAGCTTAACTATGTATTTAAATAAAAGCACCACACTAATCATGTTGATGATAGAGCTTGGAGAATGCTGATTACTATAACTATGCAGTGAAAGGATCCATATATTTACAAGGGTTACTAATTTGTATACAGGAACCATTTCTGCGATCACATTCACCCCACAAACCACCAATATAACATCAATGGAAGGTATCAAAAGATTTTGGATTAATTACACAGTTAACTCGAATAAAAGTTGTTACATGTTAAATGGATAAATAAGACAGCATTTCGTGCTTTGTAATGCCTCCACACAGGGATATCAATGAGACATATTCACATCACTATTCTATTTACAGGTTACACGAATAATGGAGTTGCTAATAATCTGGATATTATTAAGCATATTCAAGTTGATAAAGGTACTATGTTACAAATCATTATGCTTCTTAATATAAGTAAAGAAAAATGATATCCTAAAATGAACTTTTGTTTGTGTACTTATCGTTAATCCTCCAAATAGATTTAACTAGATTGGCTAGAAGGTATCGAAGGCAAATAATGGAAACAACAAAGACCCCTGAAAGCTCAAACCATGGCCAAGGTGCGGTGTATTTTGTGTATGTAGTTTGTTTTTTTAGTTTAGAGGATTAATAAGAATTTATATCCACAGTCATTTCTAATTAATTAACTAATATTATTTATCTCAGATATTTGTAATACGAGGTAGTATTAACAAAGATAAGTGGATCGTTGCCTATCTAATTGTATCTTAATAATTATATAGGTGGAGGAAAACACAAATCGGCCAACAAAGGTGGAGCAATACGAAATACAATAGACAAACGAGGTACAGTGTTTAAACTAGAGTTAGATCAGTGCGTTGCGCAAAGTAAATTGAATATGATATCTATGAAAGGAATGAACTAAAAAAGACTTTAAAAATAATATAAAATCTGTTTATATTAAGTTAATTTAAAAATTGTTTTTACTTATAATTACTTAGGTAAAGTAACTAATTGGTTACATTTATAAGTTAAAACGTAAAAGTAACTATTCATTCAACTTATAAGAATAAAATAAAGTGAGAATGATTTATATTTGATTAACCAATTTATATGTATTAAAGAGAAATAATATTAATTACTATTAAATATATGAAGTAACTTTTACTATAAAAGAAAGAGACTAAAACAAGATTAAAAAAATAAGGTTAAACACACAAAAAAAGAATAAAACGCAATGTGAGAATAGAAAAAATAAAATGACAATTTCACCAAATTAAACATCAATATTATAAAAATATATAATATATCAAGAATTAATTGTACCGTTACTTGAAATAAAAAAGAGAGAATGATTTATATTTGATTGACCAATTTATATGTATTGATCTTAAAATATTATTAATTACTATTAAAGATACAAAGTTACTTTTATAAAAAAAAAAACACTAAAAAAAGGTTAAAAAAGTAAGGTTAAACACTACACGGAAAGAATAAAAAGGGATGTGAGTAAAGAAAAACTAAAATGACAATTTAACTAAATTTTTTATATAGCAGTTTAAAAACTATATAATATATCAAGAGTAAATTGTTGCATTTCTTGAAATAAAAAAGAGAGGATGATTTATGTTTGAGTAACCAATTTATTGTATTCAAGACAAATAATATTAATTACTATTGAAGATATAAAGTAACTTTAATAAAAAAAAGGACTAAAAAGAGGTAAAAAAAAGTTGGAGACTAAAAAGCGTTTCGAGAATATATAGAATAACTAAAATGTCAATTTAATTAAAATATTTATATGGTAGTATTAAGAACTATATAATATATCAAGAATTAATTGTACCATCTCTTGAACT
>NC_029794.2:116903741-116904260 GCF_000816755.2 Arachis ipaensis
AATTAACTAATTTATATATTTTAAAGAGAAATAATATTAATTACTAATAACATATAAAGTTACTTTTATAAGAAAAAAAAAAGACTAAAAAGAGGTTTAAAAAAAAGTCAAGTTAAACACTACAAAAAGAGAATAAAAAGCGATGTGAGAATAGAAAAACTAATTTGACAATTTAAGTTAAATGTGTATATAGCAGTATTAAAAGCTATATAATAATATATCAAGAGTGAATTATACCATTTTTTTAATAAAAAAGAGTGGATGATTTATATTTGATTAACCAATTTATATGTATGAAAGACAAATAATATTAATTATTATTAAAGGTACAAAGTAACTTGAATAAAATAAAAAGAGTAAAAAGAGGTTAAAAAAAAGGTTAAACACAACACAGAAAGAATAAAAAGCGTTGTGAGAATAGAATAACTAAAATGACAATTTAACTAAAATGTTTATATAACAATGTTAAAAAATATATAATATATCAAGAAATCATGGTTACTTTAGAATTTTTTATTG
>NC_029794.2:116904279-116912259 GCF_000816755.2 Arachis ipaensis
TCTCTTCCTTTATATATTACAATAGATATTTTTATTTTGTTACACAATAATGCCTAAAGTAGACAATTAAGTACATAATATGATCAAAATGTATGAAGTTATTATAAAGCTAAAATTGGTACTTTGTATATCAGGTTCGGGAAGGACACAAAGAAAAAGATCTATTGAAGTGGACAAAGATTCTTGCAAGCAAAACAATGGTACGGGGCACATATATTATAACATAATCTTTGGTACAATCTCAACTTTATCACACTATTGATTCATCAAATCGAGATAGATATATTTGTAAGACCCATAATTGGTTATTCATATTGAAACAGGACAACTTATTAGTCATTGAATCATTTAATTTATGACTAAATTATATTTGCCCAACAGATTATAAAGTAGCGTCATATTAATGCAAGCAACAATGACTAACACAGATAGTTATTTTATTGAATGGTTAACCGAATATATGAATAAATAGGTGTCTTTAAAATAGAATAATGTTTAATGTCAGTTGTATCCAAAAGCTGACAATATGATTAACATTTGTTGAAATCTTCAATATGCAGATTATGTGCACATTGGATCTGCTATGTACGAATGTGAGCATTGTAATGCTCTATATTGGTATGATGAAAGGTCAAATAAAAGTTATAATACATCTGAACCAAAATTCACATTATGTTGTAAAGGAGGACAGGTTCAACTTCCCCAATTACAAGAGCCCCCTACAGTATTGTATAATTTATTGTACAATAATAGCACTAAGAGCAAACATTTCAAGGAGAACATCAGAGCTTATAATAGCATGTTCCAGTTCACTTCAATGGGTGCGAAGATAGACCGAGGAATAAGTAAAACAAGAGGTCCACCAACATTTATCTTATGTGGAGAGAATTATCATCTAATGGGTAGTCTCATTCCACCAGAGGAAACTGTTGCTAAATTTGCCCAATTGTATGTATTTGATACCTAGAATGAAATTCAAAACCGCATGGCTGCTATTCGGTAAGCTTTTAGATGTATGGATGTTTAGTGTACATGCTGGTTGTTATCTACTAGAATGATCCTAATATTATTAAAGTACAAATTTTTGTTGTGGTACATAGGGGTGAAGATCACAAAGAGATACATGAGGACATTGTCAGAGAATTAAAGCAGATGCTTGATGAGAACAATGTCCTGGTCAAGGCATTTCGCATGGTCAGAGAGTCTGTCGCAAAAGAATCTAATACTACAGTAAAGCTCAGGCTTATGGGTAAAAGGGGTAAGGATGGTAGGAGATACAACTTGCCCACAACAGATGAGGTTGCTGCATTAATAGTGGGAGACTTTGACATAAACAAAACTGATAGGGACATCGTGGTCGAGACACAAAGCGGAATGTTACAAAGGATTAATCAACTCAATCCAGCCTATTTGGGTTTACAATACCCATTGTTATTTCCGTTTGGAGAGGATGGTTACAAGGAAAACATAGCTCTCAACAAGTGTAAGCAAAGTGGTAGTAAAGGACGTCAAGAGGTTTCGATGAGAGAATTTTTTGCATTCAGGATACAAGAAAGGTTAGTCGATGGCTCTCCTTTGTTATATTCTAGGCGATTATTCCAACAATTTCTGGTTGACGGGTTCTCGATGATTGAATCGTCCAGATTAAACTATATACGACTTGATCAGGAGAAACACAGATGTGAAATGTACAAGGGTATAAAAGAAGCAGTTTTGTGTGGGGAAACAACACCATCGTCGCGTGGCAAACGTATTATATTGCCATCTTCATTTACGGGTGGTCCAAGATATATGATTAAGAACTACCAGGATGCAATGGCAATATGTAAGGTTGTGGGATATCCAGACCTCTTTATTACATTCACCTGCAATCCTAAGTGGCCTGAGGTTGAAGACTTCCTTAAGAACAGGGAACTAAATGCAGAAGATAGACCCGACATAGTATGCAGGACATTCAAGGCCAAGCTAGATTTGTTGATTAAAGATATCAGAGCGAACAAAATTTTTGGCAGGGTTTGTGCAGGTAATTTCATATTCAAAAATCAAAAGCATTCCATTAAATATTTATTCAATCAATAGGTATTAACATTCAGTACCCATGCCATGAGTTTTATATGAGTTTGCTGATATATATACTATTGTTGGCACAGTTGTATATACAATCGAGTTTCAAAAGCGTGGATTACCACATGTACATATACTATTGTTCTTACACAAGGATGACAAGTTTCCGTTAGCTGAAGATATTGATAAGATAATATCTGCCGAAATTCCAGATAAGGAGTTAGACCCTGAATACTTTGAAGCTATGGAGAAGCACATGATGCATGGTCCATGTGGGTTAGTGAGGAAAGATTCACCATGTATGGAAAATGGCAAATGTATCCGTCACTTTCCTAAGCGATTTGTGGATTGCACAACTATTGATGATGATGGGTATCCAGTATATAGGCGCAGGGAAGATGGAAGAAGTATCAACAAGTCTGGGGTTTACCTAGATAATCGTTATGTGGTTCCATATAATAGAGTTCTCCTAATGAGATACGGAGCCCATATAAATGTGGAGTGGTGCAATCAATCAAGATCAATAAAATATTTATTCAAATACGTGAACAAAGGCCATGATCGCGTAACTGCTTCTTTCTATAAAAGTGCAACAGAGGATGCTGAGTTAGATGAACATGATGAGGTGAGTATGTATTATGATTGTAGATACATATCACCATGTGAAGCAGCCTGGAGGATTTTTGGTTTCAATATCCATTATAGAGATCCATCGATTGTGCGATTAGGTTTCCACTTACCCAACGAACAGAATGTCATCTTCAAAGACCACGAAAATCTTGATGATGTTGTTAGAAAAGCATCGGTGAAGGAGTCTATGTTCCTTGGATAGTTTCAAGCTAATAAGCACTATGCAGAAGCAAGGGCACTGACATATGCAGAGCTTCCAACTAAATTTATATGGAAGCCAAATGAGAGGGTGTGGTTGCCTCGGAAATCACATTCCGTTATCGGAAGGATTTTTTATGTACCTCCAGGATCCGGTGACAGTTATTACCTGCGACTTTTACTTAATTTTGTTAGGGGACCAACTTCTTATGAGGAGATACGCACTATAGATGGTATTTTGTATGATACATTCAAGGATGCCTGTTATGCACGTGGCCTTCTGGATGATGACAAGGAATATATCGAGGCAATAGAAGAAGCAAGCCACTGGGGATCGGGCACATACTTGAGGAAGTTGTTTGCAACGCTTTTGTTTTCAAATTCAATGGATTCACCGGAACATGTTTGGCAGAAGACATGGACTCTATTATCCGATGACATACTCCATAGACAAAGGAGACTTCTTGATAATCCAGGTAAGTTATAACTCAATATAACTTCTTTTGTATCTTTTCGAAGGCTTGACATGTCTATATTGCTAACATATTAATTACTTTGTCAAACGAAAATGCTATATTGATAATGTCATATTAGACTAATAGATTTATAGGCACATATTGGTAGGTTATAGACAATTAGTGTTTACAATAAGAATAATACAAAGAATGAGAAGTTTTTTAGTATCCAGGTTAATTGTAAGTGAACTTACCTATGTTATAAGATATAATTAAAAGTTAAATGATTAGAACTAACATTTTGTGTAGGGGCAAGCAATATAATCTTTTATATTGCTATTTGATATTAATGTATTTTTCAAGTTGTAATCATGGAAGAATGAACAATAAAATATACTATTAATTGTTTCTATTTGTAATGTGGTTACATAATTGATATCATTGACCAAGATTAATTAACCTGAATTTTTGCTACATATCAACAGAGTTGTTCCTTACCAATGATGAACTGAAGGACTTGACACTTATAGAAATTGAGAGAATCCTCAACTCATACAATAAGAGCCTTAGAGACTTCCCTCCAATGCCAATTCCAGATACAAGTCAATCAAATAGTCAATTGTATGCTGATAGAATGAACATGTTAATCTGCGATGAGCTCCGTTATGATAGAAGACAACTAGCTCTAGACCATACCACGTATTTGCAACAACTAACCGATGAACAAATTGTCGTGTACAACGCAATAATGGATGCCGTTGAAAGTGGGAGGGGTGGAGTCTTTTTTTTGTATGGTTATGGTGGGACTGGCAAAACATTTGTTTGGAAGGCTCTAGCAGCTGCACTAAGATCTAGATCACAAATTGTACTTACCGTTGCGTCAAGTGGGATTGCATCTCTTTTATTACCTGGTGGTAGGACAGCACACTCACGTTTTGCAATACCATTGAATGTAGATGAATTCTCAACATGCAACATAAGACAAGGAAGTGCATTGGCTAAGCTGTTAATAAAGACAAGGCTTATCATCTAGGATGAGGCTCCTATGGTAAATAGATTTTGTATTGAAGCCCTTGATAGGAAAATGCGCGATATTTTAAGGTTCAAGAATCCAAACAGCCTTGATCAGCCATTCGGTGGGAAGACAGTTGTTTTTGGGGGTGATTTTTGACAAATTCTGCCGGTGATCCCTAAAGGAACACGTCAAGAGATTGTTAATGCCACGATAAACTCATCGTACATATGGAATAGTTGCAAGCTATTGACGTTAACAAAAAATATGAGATTGAAAGTAGGTGATAGCAACCCAGGGTCGTTTGAGTTAAAAGAGTTTGCTGATTGGATACTTGGTATTAGTGATGGGAGTCACGGAACTGCAACAGATATGTGCCAAAAGATTGTTATACCAGACGACATCTTGGTTAAAGATTGGGATGACCCTATTGAGGCTATTTGTAAAGTAACTTATCCTGAACTTTTTGATGGCACGACTATTGATGAAGAACTTGAAGACCGAGCAATACTTGCACCAACATTGCAATTAGTAGATGAAATAAACCAATTCATGATGAGTTTAAATCCGGCTGAAGCACAGACATACTACAGCTCAAACAAGGCATGCCCAACCGAGTCTTATAATGACCTATTGGCATCCATTCACACTCCTGAATTTTTTAGTACAATTAGATGTTCAGGAGTGCCTAATCATGAGTTGACATTAAAGGTCGGAACTCCTATCATGCTTTTAAGAAACATTGACCACGCGACAGGATTGTGCAATGGTACACGCTTGGTTGTGACTAAGTTTGGGAAACACATAATAGAAGCACATAGCAGTGTTGGAAGGAATAAAGGTCAGAAGGTTTTTATTCCCAGGATGACTCTAAGCCCATCCGATCATCAAATACCATTCAAGTTCCAACGAAGACAGTTTCCTATAATGGTATCATATGCGATGACTATCAACAAAAGTCAAGGTCAATCACTATCAAAGGTTGGTTTAATACTTAAAAAACCTGTATTCACACATGGTCAACTATATGTTGCAGCATCTAGGGTGACACAGAGGGCAGGGCTTAAGATACTTTTATGTCATGATGAGGAAATTCGTACAGAGACAGATAACGTTGTTTTTAAGGAAGTGTTTAGGAATGTTATATGAACAAGTATACTCAAGCAGCAGTATCAACTACATTCTCATATTCTGCATAGTTTTTGCAACAGAGCCGGTTTGACCCAGGTAATACCTTTTTTGCTAGCTCTGTTTTTTCTTTTTCTTTGTTTCTTTATTTTATGACATCAACACATACTAATTGGAAGTAATAGATAATTTATTTAATATAGAAAGGTATTACTAAATCAGTTGCCAATAAGCACACTTCTAAAAAAAACTATGATATATGAAGATTATGAATTAAAGATAATAAACACCCTAGCCAATTAGTCTTTCACAAAACTAACACAGCAGATAAGCAAAAAATAACATTGTTCTCCTGAATAGATGAGTGTCAAATGAGCCAGGAGAATTAATTGCAAACATAAGAGTGTTTGCTCATAACTAAAAAAACTCACCTGGGTATGTGACGACAAGTTCTCCTGAATAGGAGCTAATATGAATCTTCACCAAAACCTTTAAGTCCTTTTAGATACTAATACCTTTGAAGGTCCGTAAAAATCACTGAACCTGAAATTTATAAATGAGGTAACTACAAAGCAAACAAAAAAATGCCAAGCAGGGACAGTAAGTATATTTTTAACACCTATATCTACAATAAAGTTCAAAATTAGTTTTACCTGTTAAAAAATACTAAAAACTAAAGAATCTCAATATATTCCAAGATTGTATATGCGTAAGATGCTACCATACAGCCACAAACAACACATATATACATAATTTATCATGTGAAGAGGTCAGCAATGTTTAAGTTTAAACAAGAAAATCACAACAGGTTTAATCTGATCAAATTGTATTGATAATTAAAGCGTAATCAATTGAAAAAACAAAAAACATAGCTTCTTCATTTGTCTCTATCTACATCTGAGATATCTATCAATTTATTACTGTTAACTTATGACAGGTAAAACCAAGTTCAAGTTCCATAAGAAAAATCATTCAGGAGTCTAACCCTACATAAAGCCAGTTTATGCTCCCTATTGATTGCCGATTAAACCAATGCTTAACATACTAAACGGGACTGTTCTCATTACACTGAAGGTTATGGTTGTTATTTGTGATATTCACTTCAACTTAGTCTACTTGTGATAATAGATTCCATATTCTATAAAATCTTTTTTTCCCTTTTATTACCCATAAATAGATGTATCTCAAAACATGGCATATGGTTATTTCAATTAATTTAATAGAATGGTACACAAAGACAAATTTACTTACTCAATCAATTTTGATGCCAGATCTCTAAAGAGGTAAAATCAGAGATTCAGAGAAGGAAAAGTTAACACCTTTTGATATAGAAATTCCTAAAATCAGATTAAAATGGATTCATGTTTCAGTGAAAAATAAAGCAATAACATTTAACAAACACTTTTAGATTAATCAAACATGTTTATTGTTTTTATTTACCTTTTTATTCACAGATCTGCATTCTTTTGAGTTGGAACAGCTTCGGTTGAGATGAATTTGGGGCTACCCATAGAGGAATCTAATCAAAGATTCCAAGGTGTGCAGAATCAGAGGACCTCACCATCAATCAGCTGTCAATCTTTGGAACAATGCTTTCTTGCCACGGTGAATCACCTCCCTTTAAAGAGCTACTGCTTAATGGAATACTTTGTATAACTTAAGGCCATCAGTAGAAGTAGTTTTTTTTGTTCATTGTAATTTTGAATTATATACTTGAGTCGCTTTTTTCTTCACCTTATACAGTTGGTGAACCTGCTAAGTGCCAGTTGAATGATGTTGCTACATAGTAAAAGTGTGGGTGAAGCTTTATTTGCATATGAACTTAATCTTATTCAATGCACAAAATGGTGGTTGGTATTATTTGCTAGAATTAGAAGAGTCAGTTTTGTTATTATACTAATGGAGTAGGTATTGTAATAATGAACATAATAAAAATGGTTTCACTTTTTTCGAGGGGTTGCACATAAAACTAAATATTAGATAGATGCATCATTAATTAGATATTTATATACACTTTTTATGTCATCACATGTAGATTTTAGAGCATTAAGGCTCACAACATTTTTTAAGAATTTTAGATTATTAGAGTGATTCATATGTTAAAGTTCTGATGTCAAGTTTCATATTTAGGTGAAAGAATTCAATTAATATATAATTATGATGTTTTAAATATATAAAAGAGCCCAATTGATAATTATTCTAATTTTTTTTGTCACAGTTTTACTAAAGAAGTAGTTTACCAATAGCCCATGGCATTTTTTATTTCAACGTTTTTGAATAGCATATTTTGGTGTGTGTGGGCCGAGGGGGTAACATTGCATGTTTCAATAAAAGGTTATTAATATGATTTTTCAGATATCAGATCTACATGTGAGTTCCATTCACCACATACATACAAATGGATAATAAAATGGTGAAATTTTTTATATTTAAATCAACGGATATTATTATTAATCTTACCAAGGGAAGGATAAAGACTATCCTTTTGAACGG
>NC_029794.2:116912705-116924687 GCF_000816755.2 Arachis ipaensis
ACTAGTTTTACTAGTTTTTATTTAAAAACTAATAAAAATATAATAAAAACTAATTAAAATATACTAAAAACATACTAAAAACAATGCCAAAAAGCCTATAAATTATCCGCTCATCACATGGGTTGCGCAAATTTCGGCGACGCGTATGCATCTGGGATGCGTACGCGTGATATGGGTTGTGCGAATGGCGTGAAGGCATCAACGCGCACGCACAACTCTCTGTTCATTCTGCTCATGGGGCCAAAATCACACACGACGCGTGCGCATCGTGCACGCCCACGCGTGGATGGCCATTATGGGAAAACGACGCGCACGCATCGGAGACGTGTACACGTGATTGAGTTGGTGCTCCCAGCACAGTTCCAGCCCCACATCAACATAACTCTCTGGCCAAACACAGATTTACACCAATTTTCAGGGTCACACGTACGCGTGAGGGACGCGTACGTGTGGTGTGCTGAAATCGCAAGCGATGCATACGCGTGAAGGACGCGTACGCGTGGACTTGCTTGTGCGCAAGGCACGTGTCCAGCACCACTTCTGCCCAACTTTCTGTTCAATTCCAGGGTGTTGCGTATGCACGCATGACGCGTACGCGTCAGCGACTCTTGCGCGTCGCACACCCCTTTTTTTTATGCAAAATGCATAATGCAGAATGCAGATGAATATGCAGAAATTATGAATGACCACTATGAAGAACAAAAGAAAATAAAACTAGGAATGAAAAAGGAACAATCATACCATGGTGGGTTGTCTCCCACCTAGCACTTTGCTTTTACGTCCTTAAGTTGGACGGTCCACAAGCTCATTCTGCTTCTGTTGGTGGATTCTCCAAGAGGAAGACCTCCAGCTCTTTATTGTCCTTCATCTTCTAACCATGATACATCTTTATGCGATGTCCATTGACCTTGATAAATTTGGAACTTGATGAATGACTCAGGTGAAAGACTCCGTATGGCTCTGCCTTTTCTACTCTGTAGGGGCCTTCCCATCTTGAACGCAGCTTGCCTGGCATGAGTCTCAACCTTGAGTTGTAAAGGAGAACTAGCTCCCCAGGTCTGAAATTTCTTCTCTTTATATGCTTGTCATGCACAGCCTTCACCTTCTCTTTATATAGTCTGGAGTTGTCATATGCTTCGAGTCGAAGGGTCTCCAGTTCTACCAGTTGCAGCTTCCTTTCAGCACCAGCTTTCTCAAATCCCATGTTGCATTCCCTCACAGCCCAGAAAGCCTTGTGTTCCACCTCCACTGGGAGGTGACAAGCCTTGCCATAGACTAGGCAGAAGGGGATCATTCCTATGGGTATCTTGTACGCTGTCCGATAAGCCCAGAGCGCATCAACAAGTCTGGTGCTCTAGTCTTTCCTATGAGGCTTGACTATCTTTTCCAGTATGCGCTTTATTTCTCTGTTAGACACTTCTGCTTGCCCATTGGTCTGAGGATGGTAGGCTGTTGCTACCTTGTGAACAATCCCATGCTTCTTCAGTAGACCTGCTAATCTCCTGTTACAAAAGTGAGTGCCTTGATCACTCACGATTGCTCGTGGTGATCTAAAGCGACAGATAATATGGTTTCTAACAAAGGAGACAACAATGTTAGCATCATCAGTATGGGTAGGAATTGCTTCCACCCATTTAGAAACATAATCTACCGCTAACAATATATACAAGAAACCATTGGAGTTTGGAAACGGACCCATGAAGTCAATGCCACAAACATAAAAAATTTTACAAAATAGCATAAGCTGTTGGGGCATCTCATCCCTCTTGGATATATTACCAAACCTTTGGCATGGAGAACAAGATTTACAGAAGGCAGTATCATCTTTAAAAAGAGTGGGCCACCAGAATCCACAGTCTAAAATTTTTCTAGCTGTTCTTTGAGGGCCAAAATGTCCACCACTCTTAGAGGAGTGGCAGGCCTCTAAAATCGACTGAAATTCTGATTGAGGCACAGACCATCTAATTATCTGGTCAGCACCATACCTCCATAAATATGGGTCATCCCATATATAATATTTGGACTCGCTTTTCAGTTTGTCCCTTTGATGCTTAGTAAAATTAGGAGGGAAAGTGTGACTAACTAGATAATTAGCTACAGGTGCATACCAAGGAACTACTTCGGATATTGCGTGCAAGCTATCTAATGGAAAAGCATCATTGATAGGAGTGGAGTCATCCTTAATGTGCTCAAGGCGACTCAAGTGGTCCGCCACTAAATTCTGGGAACTACTCCTATCTTTGATTTCTAAATCAAATTCTTGCAGCAACAATATCCAACGTATTAACCTTGGTTTAGACTCTTTTTTAGCTAATAAATATTTTAGAGCTGCATGGTCTGAGTACACTACCACTTTAGTACCAAGTAAATAGGCTCGGAATTTATCCAGAGCAAAAACAATAGCCAGAAGCTCTTTTTCAGTGGTAGTGTAGTTAGACTGAGCAGCATCTAAGGTCTTAGAAGCATAAGCAATTACGAAAAGATCCTTACCTTCGCACTAAGCCAATGCCGCTCCTACTGAATGGTTGGAGGCGTCACACATAATTTCAAAAGGCTGGCTCCAGTCTGGTCCTCTCACAATCGGAGCTTGAGTTAAGGCGATTTTCAGCTTATCAAACGCATTCATGCACTCCTCACTCAACTCGAACTCAACATCCTTTTGCAGCAGTTTGGATAAAGGCAATGCTACCTTACTGAAGTCCTTGATAAATCGCCGGTAGAAACCTGCATGACCAAGGAACGAACGGACTTTCCTTACGGAGGAGGGGTAAGGTAAACTAGAAATGTCATCTACTTTTGCTGGATCTACAGAAATACCAGTATTAGAAATAACATGTCCTAGAACAATACCTTGTTTTACCATAAAATGACATTTTTCAAATTTTAAAACAAGGTTTGAACTAACACACCTGTCTAATACTCTAGCTAAACTATCCAAGCAAAGGCTAAATGAATCACCATACATACTAAAGTCATCCATGAAAACTTCCATACAATTCTCAATAAGATCTGAGAAAATACTAATCATACACCTTTGGAAAGTAGCTGGTGCATTACATAAGCTAAAAGGCATCCTCTTGTATGCATACGTTCCAAAGGGACATGTAAAAGTAGTTTTCTCCTGATCTTCAGGAGCTATATAAATTTGAAAATATCCTGTGTAACCATCTAAAAAGCAGTAGTGTGATTTACCTAACAAACGATCAAGCATCTGATTGATAAATGGCAAGGGGTAGTGATCCTTGCGAGTAGCTTGGTTGAGGCGCCTGTAATCAATGCACACCCTCCAGGAGTTCTGCACTTTAGTTGTTAGGAGCTCTCCATGCTCATTCTTCACTGTTGTGACTCTAGACTTTTTGGGCACCACTTGTACTGGACTGACCCATTCACTATCTGAGATGGGGTAAATGATATCGGCTTCAAGCAGTCTGGTCACTTCCTTCTTGACAACTTCTAAGATGGTGGGATTCAGCCGCCTTTGAGGTTGACGGACAGGCCTTGCTCCCTCTTCTAAAAATATTTTGTGCTCACAAACTTGAGGGCTGATGCCGACTATATCCGCCAAGCTCTACCCAATTGCTTTCTTGAGTCTTCTCAGCATACTAAGCAGTTACTTCTCCTGTTCGGAAGTGAGTTCCCTTGCAATGATAACTGGGAGCTTCTGATGATCCTCAAGGTAAGCATACTTGAGGTGGGATGGAAAGGGGCTTTAACTCCATTTTCTGCTCATGGCTAGGCACTTGATCATCTGGAGCTAGGGAAGGTGACAATGTGTCTTCATCTTGTTCAAGGGGTGTCCCCACACTTGCACCTTGCTCCATGTGCCTCTCTTCTACTTCCTCCTGTTGCACTGCAGCTACAGTTTCATCAATGATGTCGCACTGGAAGATGGAATGATCTTCCGGAGGATGCTTCATAGCTTCATCCAAGTTAAAGCTCACTGCTCTGCCATCTATCTCAAAGGAATAAGTTCCTGAGAATGCATCCAACTTGAACTTTGAAGTCTTCAGAAATGGCCTTCCAAGGAGGATGGATGATGGTCTTCCTGAGTCATTAGGGGGCATCTCCAAAATATAAAAGTCAATAGGGAACGTGAGCCCCTTAATGCTCACCAGCACGTCCTCAGCAATTCCTACCACTGAGATAATGCTTTTATCTGCCAAAACAAAATGTGCTGCCAACCTTTTTAAGGGAGGGAGCCTCAAAGCATCATATATAGATAATGGTATTATACTAACACACGCGCCTAAATCACACATGCAGTCAGAAAATTTTACACCTTCTATAGTAATAGTAACCATGCATGGGCCTGGATCACTACATTTTTCTGGTATATCACCCATTAAAGCAGAAATAGAGCTACCTAGAGGAATAGTTTTTAAATCCTGTATTTTATCTTTATTCATGCATAAATCTTTTAGAAACTTAGCATACTTAGGAACCTGGCGAATGGCGTCAAAATGGAGAATTGTTACCTCAACCTTTTTGAAGATCTCCACCATCTTGGGGTCTAGCTCTATCTGCTTTCTGGATTTCCTAGCCAGGTGTGGAAATGGAATGGGAATGACTTCTCTGGTAACTTCATCTTCTTTTGGTACTCTATTCCCTAGTTGAGCTGCTTCTTCTTCAACCATGTCATATACTTCCTCTTCCTCTTCAACATCCTCTACCTCAACAATGTCTTCAACATGGATGTCATCCTTTGAGCTTGGCTCCTCATGACTCCTCTCTGGCAGTGTGGTTCCGGACCTCAAAGTAATGGAATTGATTCTACCTTTGGGGTTGGATAAAGGTTGAAAAGGTAGTGCATTAGAGCTTGAAGGTTGATTGTTGGGGGTAGAAGGTGGTTCCAGCTGGGAGATGAGAGCTTGTAAAGTAGAGGTAAAACCATTGATGCTAGAGGTAAGTGTATTCTGAAGGTCTTTCTGTCTTTGTGCAATAGAGTGAAGCATCTCATCATTGGTAGAAGAAGGGGGATAAGTAATTTGAGGGGCCTACTGTTGGTTGTTCTGAGGCGCTTGGGACTGCCTTTGGTAAGGTATTCTGTAAGGCTGGTTTTGGTTTTGCTGTTGGTAAGGAGGGTTCTGCTGTCTGTTGTTGTTGTTGTTCTACCTTTGATTCCCACTGTTGTCTCTGTCTCTTTGGTTGTAGTTGTCCCTCCATCCTTGGTTAGAATTATCTCTCCAACCTTGGTTGGAGTTATCTTGCCAACCTTGGTTGTAGCTTCCACCTTGGTTATAATTGCCGCCTTGTTGATAGTAACCTTAATTTGGGCGGTCATAGAAGTTATGAATAGCTGCCAAGGTGTTGTCCTCTTGTTGGAGCTGCGGGCACTCATCAGTGTAATGAGTATAGCAGGCACATATTTCGCACACTCTCTGAGGAACCAACTGTTGACTCTGTTGTTGTGGGAGAGGCTGAGGTTGTTGTTGATTCAGCTGTAGCTGCTTTAGTATGTTGGTCATCTCTCCTAGAGTCTGTGTGAGAGCAGCAGTCTCACTACTAGAGGAAACCTCTGCAATAGCCTTGGGATGGTTGTTTCTGTGCTTGACATTCCTGGTAGACTCAGCTAGATCGGTGATCAGTTTCCATGCTTCTGTCGCCGTCTTGTACTTCTTCAGAGAGCCATTACTCGCAGCATCTAGTGTAGTCTTATCCTGAGGCTTCATGCCTTGTGTGAAGTAGCTGATCAACACCAACTGGTCAATCTTGTGGTGGGGACATGAATCTAGGAGATTCCTGAAGTGTTCCCAATACTCATAAAGAGTCTCTGATTCGCCTTGAATAATGCAGGAAATTTCTTTCCTCAGTCTGTCTGTAACTTCAGCTGGAAAGTACTTTTCTAAGAACTCCCTTCTGAGCAGATCTCAGTTAGTAACAACTGTTTCAGGTTGAGTGTAGAACCACTCTCTTGCCTTTCCCTCAAGAGAAAATGGAAAGGCATATAGCCAAATAGTAGTTTCATCTGTACCATGACACCTAGTAGTTGAGCAGGCTGTCTGAAAATCTCTGAGGTTCTTGATAGGCTCTTAAGCAGGTAAGCCATGAAACTTGGGCAATAAGTTAATTAGCGCAGTCTTCAGTTCAAAATCTGCAGCCAGATTTGGGTGACGCGCTTGATACGGTTGCAGTGTAAAGTCTGGAGCTTCTGCTTCTTGGAGAGTAATCCTTCTAGGCTCCGCCATATTACCTGCACGTAAATCAACAGAATCAGTAGAAAAGGAGCTTGTTTCTTCCTCAGATGGCACTTCAGATTCGCCTTCAGAAGAGACTGGTAAATTGGTAGTAACCACTTCACCACCCTCAGAGGCTAACCTATGCTGAGCTCGCCTAATACGTGAAATAGTTCTTTCAATTTCAGGATCAAACGCAGCTAAGCTCGGGTCAGGCAGTGAATGCGTCATTCAATGAAAGAAACATACAGCTCATGGTAATAAAATAAAATAAAATATGCAAAAATGAAAAATTAAAAATATTTACACCAACTAATAATTTAGCACACTATTGCAACTCCCCGGCAACGGCGCCAAAAATTGAACGGGCGGAAAATTGCCAATTAAAAAGTTATAATAAGAACAGCGTTGCAAGTACAGTTCTTAACTGATAAAAATTCCGCTTATCGATTTAGAAGGGTTGTCACAAATTTATAATAAAAATATTGGGAGTAGGAATCCTAGGTCGTCTCCCAACGAGTTGACAAAAGGGTGCTATCTTATCAGTCAGGAATTTTCTGAGAAATTTTAAGAGTTGGATAACAAAAAAACAAAGGATTGTGAATTAAAGCAATGTAAATTAAAAGAGATTTATGTATTCAAAATAAAAAGCCTTGACCGGAGGAAGATTAATTAGAAGTTCTATCCTTGTTGGATTTTTCCAAGTGTAATAGCAAGAGGTTGTTGCTTTCACTTAGTTAACCCTTACTAAATAAAGGAAAGTCAAGTGATTGAGCTAACTCTTATTCGCAAGTCCTAATCCTCTCCTTTGGAAGGATTAGCGTTAGTAAATAGAGAGTTAGCCAACAACTTCCAATTGAGATTGACACTTGAATATCCCAACTCAAGGGTCTCGTCTTAATCAACCCCCAAGTCAAGTTGGGAGTCTACTCTATTAACATGAATACAACGTTCACAGACATATAAGAAGAAGACATGATAAATTAAATAAAATAGGAGCTGAAAATTAATTAAAGGTAAAAATAATTCTTTGCATTAATAAATCCCAAAATCATAAACATACGTATCTGGACATGGTTAATGGGCAATAAAAGAGTAAAGGAATAAGGAAACAAACTAGAATAGCAGCAACTTCAACGGAGGTAATGACTCTTCTCAATATCCAAAGCAAAAGCATAAAAAGCATAAAAACTAGAATCTAAGAATATGAAGAACCCTAGAGGAAGTAGTGATTTCTCTCTAAGATTCAAAACTAAAACTAAAACTATGCTAATGAGAATGTGTGTTGAGTCTCTGCTTGTCTCCTGGCTCTAGTCTGTGTTTCTGGGCCAAAAACTGGGTCCAAACTCATCCCAAAATTGCCCCCAGCGTTTTCTGTGATTTCTGTAGGTTGTGCACGTCAAGCATACGCGTCAGGCACGCGCACACGTCGCCGTGCAAACTCCAATTCACGTGCACGCATGAGCCATGCGTGCGCGTCACTTCTCGCTGGTTGTCTCCTTTATTTCTTGTGCTCCTTCCATTTTGCATGTTTCCTTTCCATCCTCTAAGCCATTCCTGCCCTATAAAGCCTGAAAACACTTAACACACAGATCACGGCATCGAATGGTAATAAAGGATAATTAAATTTGACAGTTTAAAGGCCCAGGAAACATGTTTTCAACTATATCACAGAACTAGGAAGGATTTGTAAAACCATGCAAATTACAGGAATAAGTGAGTAGAGAGTTGATAAAAATCACTCAAATTAGCACAAGATAAACCATAAAATAGTGGTTTATCACCCGCACACTGAGGTTGGGTAACTGATGGTCCAAAAATTCTATGAAAATCTCTGGGTCACTTACAAGGATGTTGAGGGGTCAATGAAAAGAATTATCAGAGCTATGTAAGAGGAAAAGTCGTTGATTTTAGTCTAAGAAACATCCGTCGGGCCCTCCATCTGGGTCCAAATCATATGTCTGCCTGTTACAGTGAGAGGATGCATAGGGACTAGGAACTGGATCAAGTTATTGAAGAGATATGTATTCCGGGTTCTCAGTGAAGGATAGGTGCAGAGGGAAAACCGAACCAACTAAAGAGCACTGATCTTCTTCTTTTAGTTAGGGGATGGCTAGACTTCATCCGAAGGTCTATCATGCCAACTAGCAACCAGTCCGAATGCACTGTGGACCGGGATATCATGATTTACTGTATCATGAAGGGAGAAGTGGTAGAGGTAGAGGAAATTATTCCAGAACAGATATATAGCATTGCCTTCAATCCTCTTAAGAAGGCTATGCTTGGTTTTCCATATCTGATTTACCGCCTGTGTGAAGCAGCAGGGGTAAAGGTGGATAACGACTTTCCTATTCCTGTTGAGAGACCAATTACCATGAAGACCATGGAGACTCATAGGGAACAACACAGGGTCCCCAGAGAAGAGCAAGTTGAGGAGGAAGCTCAACAGGACCAGCCCCTATTGCCTCAGGGACACTACTTCCCACCTCAGGAGTACTGACAGAAGCTCACTTCCTCTATTGAGCAGATGAGGATCACGCAGGAAAACCGCTGGTAGCAAGTATACTGCATTCATTGAGCAGATGAGCGTGACACAAGACAACCGTTGGGAGCACCTTACCACCACCCTTGATTAGATGAGAGCTGCTCAGGGCCAGGAGATTGCCCAGCTGAGACAGTGTTATAGCCGCCTGAGAGGACCATATGGATCACAGCCAGAGGAGAGGGATCCCCACCATGGAGACTGAGGTGGCTTAGTTCTTTTCACTTCCTATTTTATTTTTCCATTACTATGTTATGTTTCTATTTTCTGTTGTCTTGTCTTAGTTTCTGCATGATCCTTTTTTATTTCAATTCCTAGGTTCTAGTTTGATTTGCTATTTTAATTCTATTATTTACTTTTAATTCTAAAAAATGTCTCATGTATCGCTCACTGAGCTTGAATTCAAAAGAAAAAGAAAAATAAATGATGTATTGCATGAGAAATAGAGTTTATATCAAAGAGTAGTCTTATTTACTTAAATGTGGTGGTATTATTTGTGATTCTGAATGCATGACATGAACAATGCATATTTGAATTTGAATCAAAGGATGTTGATGTATGAGGAACCGGAATTTAGAGAACTATTATGAATTCCCTAAAGTAAACAGAAGCTTGATCCTTGAAGCAAAAGAAACAGCAAAAGAAAAATAAAAGCAAGGTCCAAGGCTCTGAGCATCAATGACTAGGGAGGTCAGACATGATTAAAAGCTCAAAGAGTTGTTTTTCTAGTCATATGCTTGTGGTGTAAATGTGTCAAGTAATCCTTGAGACAGAGCACTAAGAGTCGAGATCAAATGCATTTAACAGAGTATGCCCAAGGTTTGAGCACCACTGTCTGGGAGTAACTGAAAGAAAAATCAGAACTTAAAGAGAATTCCCCAGTTAAGTGCTTGTGGTATTTTTGTGTCAAGTGAAGATTGAGACAAAATATTTAAAGTCACGGCTAGGCTCAGGGTGCAAAGCACCAAAGAAAAGAGAATTAAAGAAAATTTTATGTGTTCAAGGAGTAAACTGAAGTACAAAAGATTAGAGAATTCATAATATTATTTGGATTCTAATTCCGAATGACAGTGACATTCCTCTTATTTAAAGAAGAGTGAGATGCCAAAACTATTCAGGATTGCAGTGCATAAACCCCACTTTTTAAGAAAAGACATGATCTTAATTGAACACTCACTTCTCATGCAAATTCACATCCTAAGCCTATATTAGTTTTGGTTGCTTGAGGACAAGCAACAATTCAAGTTTGGTGTTGTGATGCGTTAGCATCTATCCTATCTTTTTCTAGTGAATTTGCATTCAAATTGTTGAGTTTAATCAAGATTTAAATATCTTTTAGCCACTATGGATTCTACTTTGAGTCGTGTACAATTCTATTTATTTCAGGTAGTATTCGGATGGATTTGATGGGGTTTCTATAGAAAAAGAGAAGAAAGAGAATGATGTTGTCAACCCTGACCTCCATGCACTCTAACATAAATAACTCGAGCTACAGAGATCTAATTGACGTAATTCTAGTGGCATTGGAAAGATAACTTCCAGAGCTTTCTAACGATGTATAATAGTCTACACTTCTTCTCCAGAAATTCGGCCTTGGGGGCACCTAACTTGGGAAACCCCAAGTTAGGCGCCAAAGGAGGATTTACACGTTAAGTGCATGCTGCATAGGTGGTGCCTAACTTGGCTTTTCCCAAGTTAGGCGCCAAGACAAACCAAAACGCGTCCAAGACTCCAAGTTCACTGCCAAGGTGGCACCTAACTTGGGTTTCACCATGTTAGGCGCCAAGTACAACCATTACACTCATTCCATTCGGCCAGGGTCAAGTTAGGCGCCAAGGCACAATCAACACGCCTAATCCTTGCTGCCTCTTCCAAGTCCAACGCCACCTCCACCAAGTTAGGCGCCAGCTACATGAATCAAAGTGGTCCTCATGCTCCTCAAGGAAGGCTACGAAGAGTTATTTAATTCTGATTCCAACTTTTATTTTATATATAAATAGGAAAAGATATTATTTAGTTTTAGAAAATATATTTTACATTAATTAGGATTAGATATAAAAGGGAAAAGAATCAGCCCTTCGGGCTCCTCTTCTCTCATACCTCATTCCGCACTTTATAGTATTATAGAATCCTTGTTTTCTCTCTGAACTATGAGCAGCTAAACCTCCACTGTTAAGGTTAGGAGCTCTATTTATTCTATGGATTAATACTATTACTGTTCTATTTTAATTCATGTATTGATTTCAATTTCAAGAATTGTTTTCGTTCTTTAACTTATGAATCTGGGTGGAACGGAAGTATGACCCTTGTTTTAATTGAATTCTTGTAAAACTTGGAAAAGCTCTTTGCTTGAACAACAGCTTGAAAACAATTTCTCCTAAATTTCTAATTATCTGGACTTAACGGGATACGTGACATATAATCCTCTTATATTTGGATAATTAGAATTTCTGTGGCATATAAACTAGAATTGAACTTAACCCTCTAATTGGAATCAAGTGACCAAGGAATTGGCGGTTCATGAAGGTTGGAGGAGACTAAAAAGGTCTAAGGAATTAGGGTTTAGTCACATATAGTTTTCCATGAATTGAATCTTGCATGATTAAAATAGTCAGTAAGAAAAGTTAATCCGGAAAATAAATATCTCTGAAACCTTAACTGTTTTACTCATATATTTCACAACTCGTTTACTGCTTGCTTTCTGATTTTCTGAATTTACTGTTTGATGCAATTGAGACCCAAACACTCTTTTCTGCTTGTCTAACTAAGTAAATTATGCAACCATTGTTGCTTAGTCCATCAATCCTCGTGGGATCGACCTTCATTCACTTGAGGTACTACTTGGTACGACCCGGTGCACTTGTCGGTTAGTTTGTGAACTTTAAATTCCGCATAATCAGGTTGGCAGAGATGACACTGAAGGTAGTTGCACCAGTGATTGGAGGGTTGGAGGAGAGTGAAATTGAAGTGTTAGGTTATAATTGGAATAAAATCTAAGTACCTTAGATAATTCACCTGACTTCTGGTTTTATTATATCTCTAAGTTTTAAATTTGAGTGTCGGAGTTCTAGGATTGCCTCTGGCTTTTCCGGGACGTTATATCTTGCCTATGTTGGTACCATTACCATGCTAAGAACCTTCGGTTCTCATACCATATATATGTTGTTATTTTTAGATGCAGGTCGGGAGGCACCTCAGTGAGCGTCTAAGACTTCTAAGCAAGTGAAGCATATTTTGGGAATTTGCATTTTGATAATATGTTTTGTA
>NC_029794.2:116924949-116967974 GCF_000816755.2 Arachis ipaensis
ATATATATATATATATATATATATAAATAAAACTTGTATTGTCCCTCTTAGAGGTCGACGATGGAGAAACATATTGTCTATATATGTATTTTGGGATACTACGGGTTATGAATATATATGTATGTATACACTTATACTCCGGCCAGTCTTAGCTTCATAGGTTGAGTCAGGAGCTTGATATTCTGTATTTTGACACTCTACTCCTTATATATATGTATTATCCTTTCTGTTTATCCGGTTTCACTTTTTCGAGTGTGATGCATTTTCTTTTATGGCTTTTGCTTAAATTTCTCTTTCAAGGCTCCTAGTTACGAATTCCTTTAACTATATTTATATTTATATTTTTACTTTTAGAGGTCGTAATACTTCACCACCTCTGCTTAAAAGTAGTTTCTCTTGCTTTTCAATCCATGTTTGATTTATTTCTAAGATGTATACTCGTTCTTCAACATGGTGAATAGGATGATCAGTGACAATCAGCTCTGTTCATCATACTAAGATGAACGTGCCTGACAAACACCCACGTCTACTTTGGTTCGTGTGAATACGTGACTGGAAAGTACGAACCACCAGCTATGTTTATACATCTCTCAGACGGCTAATCTACAACATTGTTGGGGACTTCTCGAGACACCAGTTCAACCAATTTCCGGGGAGATTAGGGCCTCTGTGGTAGAGGCTAGAACCCAAAGAAGCAGCATTCTCTGATCCGGAAGATCCGACCTTGTCTATGGCGTTTTGAGTAGGATTGCCAAGAGAATGAACTGCTAGAGCTTCACCCTCCGTCAGATTTGATGACCACGGCCAATGGCGTTTAATCTAGAGCAGAGGAGATTGATGACCATGGCCCATGGCATTGATCACATATAGCCTGCCATAGAAGAGATCATTCACAAGCAAAGAAGATAGTGATGCCAGAGTTAATTCAGAAAGACAAAGCAACTCCAAACCTTAACTATTCTATTTTCATAGTTTACACAACTTCTGAGTTCTGATTACTCTTTTTATTTATTCCTTTTTTATGCAATTAAAAATAACATACCAACATCTCCTACACATTAATCTGCTTGACTAAGACCTGTAGGATAACCATAGCTTGCTTCAAATCACAATCCTCGTGGTATCGACTCTGACTCGCTCAGGTATTACTTGGATGACCCAGTGCACTTGCTGGTATAGCTGTACGAAGGTATGGGGATTCGTGCACCAAGTTTTTGGCACTGTTGCCGGGGATTGTTCGAGTTTGGACAAACTGACGGATTGTCTTGCTCCCTAGATCAGGTACTTTATTTCTTGATCATTTTTAATTGAGTCTTTTTTATTTTAATTGAGTTTATTTTTATTATATTCTATATTTTTCGAAAAAAATTAAAACTTTTTTCAAAAATATTTTTCTTTTCTTTGTTTAATCTTTGTTCTTGGTTTGAGTCTTACCTGCCCCTGTTTTTCAATTGCAAAAATTTTAAAACTTTTCCAAAAGCCTTTTTCAAAATTTTTATTTTCAAGAATCCTTAGCTTTCTTTAATAATCCTTGTTTTTGTTTGAATCTTTGTTTTTGTTCTTATTGGAATTTTCGATTTTTTGGAATCTTTCTTTCAAAAAATATTTTCAAAAATAGTTTCTTTGGTAAAATCTTGTCAAATCTTTAAGTTTGGTGTTTTCTTGTGTTTTTCTTCTAATTTTTCAAAAATTTGATGTTTGATGTTCAAAAGCTTTAAGTTTGGTGTTCTTTGTGTGTTCTTGTGTTCTTTAAACTTTTGAGTCTTGTCCTTGGTGTTCTTGTCAATCTTCAAAGTGTTCTTATTTTTTCCTTGTGTTTGATCTTAAAATTTTTATGTTTGGTGTCATTTTGTTGTTTTTATCTTTCCTCATTAAATTCAAAAATAAAAAAAATATCTTTTCTATTTTTATTTTTATATTAATTTTCGAAATTTTAAATTAAAAATTCATATTTGAATTTTAAATTTCTATCTTATCTTATCTTAGTTTTCAATTTTCAAAAGTCAAATATTTTTCAAAATTAAAAATCTTATCTTATCTTATTTCAAAATTCAAATTTCAATTTTCAAAATTAAACCTTTTCAAAAATCAAATCTTTTTCAAATCTCTGTCTTATGTTGACTTTTTAAAAAAATCAAAATTTAATATTTCAAAATTTAAAATTTAATTTTCAAATTTTAAATCTTAAATTCAAATCTTTTCTTATTTTATCTCTTATCTCATTTTAAATTCAAATATTTTAATTACTCATCTTCTCTCTCTTCTTTTTCAAAACCTCCTAACTAATTCTTCTCTCTCCTAATTTTCGAAATCTCTTCTTCTACTCTTCTTTTTTTTCTTTTTCGAATTTCATTCCTTTTAATTAATTAATTTTAATTTTGGATTAAATAAATAAATAAAATAAAAACAAATATTTTAATCTTCTCTACTTCTATTTCTTCTTCTCCTTCTATCTTCATTCTGCATTCTTCATCTTCTACCTTTCTTCATCATGAACCCAACTGGGAATGAAGAGTTTAGAAGAACTATGTGTTCATATATAAATCCCACTACTGACTTCTATGGAAGAAGTATTAGCATACCTCACATCAGAGCAAGTAGCTTTGAGCTAAACCCTCAACTTATTACTCTAGTGCAGCAAACTGCCAGTATTCTTGGCTTCCTCAAGAAGAACCTACAGAGTTCCTGGTAGATTTCTTAAAGATTGCTGACACAGTACACAGTGAGGGAGTAGACCAAGATGTCTACAGATTATTGCTCTTTCCTTTTGCTGTAAAGGATCAAGCAAAAAGGTGGTTGGATAACCAGCCTAAAGCTAGCTTGAAAACTTGGAAACAGTTAGTAAACAAGTTTTTAAACCAATACTTCCCTCCAAGAAAGATGACCCAACTGAGGCTGGACATCCAAGGCTTCAGACAAGGAGATAGTGAATCTCTTTATGATGCTTGGGAGAGATATAAAAGGATGCTAAGAAAATGTCCCACTGAAATATTTTCAGAATGGGTACAGTTAGATATCTTCTACTATGGACTTTCAGACATGGCTAGAATGACTTTGGACCAATCTGCTGGTGGTTCTATACACATGAGAAAGACCATAGGAGAAGCTTAAGAGCTTATTGAGACAGTTTCTACTAATTAGCATCTGTACTCATCTGCTAAGACTTCTATAAAAGGAGAGGTTAAGGCAGTGACTACTGAACCTAACCCTCCAGAACAAGATGGCCCATTGACTCAGCAACTGCACGCCCTTGCCCAACAACTACTGAAACTGCAAGAGGCTTTATGAGAAACTCAGGCTTCTAACAGGAATGTAGAAGCCCAACTGAGTCAAACAAGGCAGCAGTTATCTAAGCATATAACAGAAGAATGTCATGCTATCCAACTGAGGAGTGGAAAATCCTTAAACACCCAACCTCAATACAATAAGAAAGAAAAAGAACAATTGACAGAGGATAACCAGGTCTCTGCACAGGATAACTCTGGGCGTTCAAACGCCCAAGGAGGTATCACTCTTGGCGTTGAACACTAGGAAAGAGCAGAGACTGGGCGTTTAAACGCCCAAGGAGGCAACACTCTTGGCGTTGAACGCCCACAAGGGGTTGATGCCCCTGGCGTCAAACGCCAGGAAGGGGGCAGCAGCATGGGCGTTGAACGCCCAAGCAAGGAAGGTTAGTCACTCATTGATAATAACCCTCCTAAGCAAGCTAGTAACCCCCCTTCTAACTCACATGGCATTCGGCCTTCATCAACCAAGGTTGATGAGTACAAGGCTAAGATGTCATTTCCTCAGAAACTCTGTCAAGAGGAAAAAGATAAACAATTTGCCCGCTTTGCGGATTATCTCAGAACATTAGAGATCAAGATCCCTTTTGCAGAGGCTCTTGAATAGATACCTTCTTATGCTAAGTTCATGAAAGAAATTTTAAGTTATAAGAAAGATTGGAGAGAGGCAAAAATAGTCCTCCTCACTGAAGAGTGCAGTGCAATAATTCAAAACAGCTTACCAAAGAAGCTTAAGGATCCTGGAAGCTTTATGATACCATGTACTCTAGGTGATGCTTGTACAAGGACAGCTCTATGTGACCTTGGAGCAAGCATCAACCTAATACCTGCTTCATTAATAAAGAAGCTTTGCTTGACTGATAAAGTCAAACCAACCCGCAAATGCCTTCAACTTGCTGATGGTTCTATTAAGATACCATCAGGAGTAATCGAAGACATGATTGTTAGGGTGGGACCCTTTGCTTTTTCCATTGACTTTGTGGTGTTGGACATGGAAGGGCACAAGAGTGCATACCTTATCCTAGGGAGTCCATTCCTAGTTACAGGACGGACCCTCATTGATGTTGAAAAAGGGGAAGTAACCCTGAGAGTCAATAAGGAAAAGTTCGTACTGAATGCTGTCAAAGCTTTGCAGCATCCAGACATCCCTGAGGAATGCATGAGCATTGACCTCATTGATTCCCTGGTGGAAGAAGTCAACATGGCCAAAAGTCTCAAGGAAGGGCTGAATGATATCCTTGATTATATCTAGCTTGATTCAGAGGAACCTTTGGAAACCTCTGAGGAAAAGGAAAAGCCTCCAAAGCTTGAGCTCAAGCCATTACCATCCTCCCTGAAATAAATATTTATGGGAGATGGAGATACTTATCTTGTCATCATAAGCTCTGCCTTAGAGCCACAGGAAGAAGAAGTACTAATTCAAGTGCTTAAGACACATAGGACCGCCCTTGGGTGGACTATAAGTGACCTTAAGGGCATTAGCCCAGCCAGATGCATGCATAAAATCCTGGTGAAGGATAATGCCAAACCAGTGGTGCAACCACAAAGGCGATTGAATCCAACTATGAAGGAAGTAATGTAGAAGGAAGTCACTAAGCTCTGGAAGGCTGGGATCATTTATCCCATTTTTGACAGCCCCTGGATGAGCCCTGTCCAAGTTGTTCCCAAGAAGTGAGGCATGACAGTGGTTCATAATGAAAAGAATGAGCTGATCCCTAAAAGGACAGTTACAGGGTGGCGTATGTGCATTGATTATAGAAGACTCAATGACGCCACCAGAAAGGATCATTTTCCTTTACCATTTATTGACCAAATGCTAGAAAGACTAGCAGGTCATGCTTTTTATTGATTCCTGGATAGATATTCCGGGTACAATCAAATAGCAGTGGATCCACAGGATCAAGAGAAAATAGCATTCACATGCCCATCTGGCGTGTTCGCCTACAGGCAAATGCATTTGGCATGTGCAATGCACCTGCCACCTTTCAGAGATATATGTTATCCATATTCTCTGATATGGTAGAGAAGTTCCTTGAAGTGTTCATGGATGACTTCTCTATTTTCGGAGACTCATTTGACTCCTGTCTTGATCATCTGACCCTAGTTCTGAAAAGATACCAAGAAACAAACCTAGTTCTAAACTGGGAGAAATGCCACTTCATGGTAACTAATGGCATTGTTCTTGGTCATCGAATCTCAAATAAGGGGATAGAAGTGGATCAAGCTAAGGTGGAAGTGATAGAACGCTTGCCTCCACCTACTAATGTCAAGGCAATCAGAAGTTTCCTAGGACATGCAGGATTTTACAGGCAGTTCATAAAAGATTTTTCTAAAATCGCAAAACCCTTGTGCAATCTCTTGGCTACTGATGTTCCATTCATCTTTGACCAAGAATGCCTGCATGCCTTTGAAACTCTGAAAGCCAAGCTTGTCACTGCTCCTATCATCTCTGCACCCAACTGGGACTTACCATTTGGTAATGTGTGATGCCAATGATCATGCAATTGGCGCAGTGCTAGGGCAGAAACATGACAAGCTTCTACATGTCATTTACTATGCTAACTGTGTACTAAATGACGTGCAGAAAAACTACACTACTACAAAAAAAGGAGCTACTTGCAGTGGTCTATGCCATTGACAAGTTCAGATCCTACTTAGTAGGATCTAAGGTCATTATCTATACTGACCATGCCGCTCTAAAGTATCTACTCACTAAGCAGGACTCTAAACCCAGATTTATAAGATGGGTATTACTCCTGCAAGAGTTTGATATAAAAATTAGAGACAGAAAAGGCACAGAAAATCAAGTGTCTGACCACTTGTCTAGGATTGAACCAGTAGCAGGGACTTCCTCTCCCTCCACTGACATATCCGAATCCTTTCCAGATGAACAACTCTATGCCATCCGGACAGTTCCTTGGTTTACAGACATTGCAAATTACAAGGCTAAGGTTCATTCCCATGGAATTCACCAGACAGCAAGCCCAAAGGCTCATGCATGATGCAAAATATTACCTATGGGATAAGCCATATCTCTTTAAGAGATGCTCGGACAGAATAATCTGATGCTGTGTATCTGAAGAAAAAGCACAGAGAATTCTATGGCATTGCCATAGCTCAGACTATGGAGGACACTTTGGAGGTGAGCAGACAGCCACCAAGGTTCTCCAAAGTGGCTTTTACTAGCCTACTCTCTTTAAGGATTCTAGAGAGTTCGTCCGTAATTGTGATAGTTACCAAAGGGCTGGCAATCTTCCTCATGGTCACAACATACCTTAGCAAGGAATTCTAGAGATTGAGTTGTTTGACGTATGGGGCATAGATTTCATGGGACCATTCCCGCCTTCATACTCAAACACCTATATCCTTGTGGCAGTAGATTATGTGTCTAAATAGGTTGAAGCAATAGCAACACCTACCAATGACACCAGAGTAGTAATGAAGTTCCTCCAAAAAAATATTTTCAGCAGATTTGGTGTCCCTAGGACACTAATTAGTGATGGAGGTACTCATTTCTGCAACAGACAGTTGGATTCTGTCTTAAACCGTTACGGAGTTTGCTATAAGGTAGCAACACCATATCATCCTCAAATAAATGGGCAAGCTGAAGTCTCAAATAGAGAACTAAAGTGAATCCTAGAGAGAACAGTGAGTGCCTCTAGAAAGGATTGGGCTAGAAAGCCTGATGATGCTCTGTAGGCATACAGAATAGGTTTCAAAACCCCCATTGGAACCTCACCATATCAATTAGTATATGGAAAATCCTGTCATTTGTCAGTGGAGCTAGAACACAAAGCCTATTGGGCTACTAGATTCTTTAACCTTGATGCTAAAGCAGTATGAGTAAAATGACTTCTCCAACTAAATGAGTTAGACGAATTCCGCTTAGATGCATTTGAAAATGCAAAGATCTATAAGGAAAAAACAAAGAGGTGGCATGACAGGAAGTTATCTTCCAGAGTCTTTGAACCAGGACAGAAGGTCCTGCTCTTCAACTCAAGATTCAAATTGTTTCTTGGAAAACTCAAATCCCATTGGATAGGACCGTTTGTAATTACTAGTGTATCACCTTACGGGCACATAAAACTTCAAGGTAAAGAAAAAAGGTTCACTGTCAAAGGACAGAAGGTCAAACACTACCTTGAAGGAGATATAGAGCCAAGAGGCTCAACACTGTTACTGCATTAAGTACAGTGAAGTCCAGCTAAAGACATTAAAGAAGCGCTTGTTAGGAAGCAACCCAATGATTCCTCATATATTATTAATCTTCTAATTATCTCTGTTTTAATTAGTTTTCTTTTTAATTTTTGATTATGTTTAAATTTGGTTAATTTTCATGTTAGTGATCATGAACAGTGCTTAAACTAAGATAGAATGATGCGGAACAGCAAACAAAATACCCTAGAGAAGGAAGCTTCCTGGCGTTAAACGCCAGAAAGGGTAGGCAATTGGGCGTTCAAACGCCCATGGAGGCAGTCAACCTGGCGTTAAACGCTAGCCAGGGTGCACTGGTTGGGTGTTTAATGCCCAATGGGGAGCACAAGCCTGGCATTAAACGCCATCCAGGAGGCCCTGGCTGGGCGTTTAACGCCCAAGAGGGAGGAACCATCTGGCGTTAAATGCCAGAATGCCAGCATTCTGGGTGTTTAAACGCCAGCAAGGCAGCATGGAGGTAAGTTCAAAATTCTCATCTTCTCTTGATTCAACTCATCTTTTTCCAATTCAATTTCAAATATTCTTTGATTTTTTAATCAAATTTTGTTCAAATACCTCAATTTCAATTTAATTTCAAATTAAACATATTTTCAATTCTTTTAAAATCTTTCTTAAAATTTCATATCTTTTTCAACCTGGTTTCAAATTCTTTCAAAATCTTTTCTTATCTTATTCATATCTTTTATTAAACTTTCAAATCTTTTTCATATTTCTTATCTTATCTTTAAAATCTTTTATATCTTTTTAAAATCTTTTCTTATCTTTCAAGTTTAACAACTTATCTTTTTCTATCTTTTTCAAAAATCTTTATCTTTCTAGTATGATTATTTTCGAAAATCCCTTCCCCCCTCCCTATATATATGCATGTCCATGCTCCTCTCCCTCACTCACCGCCTCTCATTTGAATTCTCTCCTCTTTTACTTGCTCTACTTCACTTTTCTTCTTCTTTCTTTCTTACCTTTTGCTCGAGGACAAGCAAATCTTCTAAGTTTGGTATGGCAGGAGCCCTGTTCTCTCATCAAGAATTCAATCCCATGGCTCCAAAAAGTGGCAAGTGTAACACCCAACCACACAGAGTCTTATGCTTAAGTCATAAAGCTGAGGTGGCAAGGTATTACGACCTCTAAAAGTAAGATATATATATATATATATATATATATATATATATATATATATATATATATATATATATATGAAAAGAGACAGTATACTAGGAGCCTTGAAAAATAGGTGGAACAAATCGCAAAATGAAAATCACAACGCTCGAGGATTAGGATTATTGCGCGCTAAGAAGCCTAGGAGATAAGGATAAGGATAAGCAACGTAGAAAAGAAGGCCAAGAATACATCATAACTAGCTCCTGACTCAGCCTGCGAAGCTAAGGTTGGCCGGAGAATATATATATACATTCATATATAGGTATCCCAAAATACTCAAAATACAAAATAAGGTCCTAGCTCTCCCTCAGCCTCTAAGAGAAACAAAATAAACAAGTTTTCTTGGAGAGCAAGCTAGATACATATTTACATATATACAAACAAAACCCAAAATGAACCCAGGTACTATTCCACTTCAGGATCCAGACGCCTAGCGAGGAGCCTCTCGACCTGCATCTGAAAATAACAACACAGTATGGGGTGAGAACCGGGGGTTCTCAGCATGGTAAAGGTGCCACACGTATAATAAATAATATCCTGGGAATACCAGAGGCAATCCTAAAACTTCGTCATAAAATTACAAAACTTAGTTTCTAAATAAAAGCCATAATAAGGGGTAGGTACTCTAAGCTATTCCTATACTTACTTAAATTCAAACCTAACATAACCACCAACCCTTTTCACCCTTCCTCCGTTCATCCGTCATTCATAAATCATGCAGAGACAAGCAAACAAAAAAGTTCACTCACAAGTAAGAAACAGCTAGTGCAAATAGCAAGAACAGCATGTAGCAGGATAAATATTAACTTAGGCAATCTCAAATAATGCATAGCAGTCAAAGCAAACAAATACACATGATGCATGCCGTCCTATGGTTGATGATATCATCTGTCAGTAATATAGCCAACCCGACATGTCCTGGTAGCTAACCATAGACTGAAACACCCATGCAGAGCAAGTGGCTTTGAGCTACAACCCCCTTGCTACTACCTGCTTAACCCAGAGCCAGTGGAGTAACCACTACTGCGGCTACTACCTAGGCGGGTGTTTAAAATCTCAACCTGGAGCAAGTGGGAAACCCACTACTGCTGCTACTACCTAGGCATCACAACATACAGTTATTCAATCCAAGTCAAGCATAATCATTATCAATTCTCAAACATTGACCTGGAGCAAGCGAGATGAACCACCATCCTTGCTATTGTCCAGGCATCTCAAACATATATTCGTTTATTTCAGATGAGTTCAATCATCCATCAACATATCATTATCACAAATGTTCATCATTTTCATAACGTTTTCACCCTTCTTATTCATAATCCATCATTTTAACCCTTACTTCACCCTCAAGTTACCTTAATTTCCTAGTTTCAACTAGCTACTGGACTTAGCACTATACTTTCAGTCTAAAAGGAAGAAAAATGGAGGTTTAGAAGTGAAAATTTGTTTTAAAATGCCAAAATCCAGTTTTGCAGCAATAGGGGTTAGGCGTACGCGTGGTTCACGCGCACGTATGGAAGCGAAAAATAGCACGTGTGCACAATTTTCTTCCATGTGTACGGGTGGATGAGAACAGCATGTCACGCGTATGCGTGGGTCATGCGTACGCGTGGTCATGCAGATTAGCTCATCATGCGCACGCATGGCTACTCGCGCATGCATATTTTGAATGTCACGCCACGCGTACGCGTGGATGTATGTTCTTCAAAGAAAAATAACAGATTGCTTGAAAGCTGCAGAACCAAAATCAGCTACCTGCATAATAGTTTTCATACCAACTTCCATTATCCATAACTTCCTCTACAAAAATCAGATTTCCGTAAACCTTATATCAATCTCAAGCTTATCAAATATTCTTTAATTTAAACCAACCTCATTTGTATCCAAAATTTGAGGAGCAACTTATAGACTTCCAAAGTTCATCAAAAACCATTTTTACCAAATTACACTAAACCTCATTTTCTTCCAAAAACCACATTTTTCCTTTCAAAGCTCATTCTTATTCAACCCAATATACCATAACCATCAATACAATTCACTCTTCACCGTCACACAACCATTCTTGCAATCTTAACTCAAGCGTATCATATTTCCCTAACTTTACACATGTTAATCACGACTAACATCTTAAACCAATTCCATTATTTATCATCTTCTTAAAATTCCTTAAACATTAGCACAACATTATTCATTATAACAAAACCAACAATTCCAAATAAGCACCATTCAATTAAACACCAACCACAATCTCATCCATACCATTACTTTGTCATGACCACAAGCCCTTCCTTCAACACTATCACATTAGCATATATATATACACACATACACTTAACCCCCACTATCAATTACTCAACACAAGCACTACATCAATTTATCAATCAATCATCACAAACACTAATCACTTAACACATTTATCTATTTCAACTTATCCTATAGTGCGCTAGCCTAAATTTTCACAAAACCTTATATGTAAATGTGCGAAACCTAAACCATACCTTGGCCGATCACTTTATTCAATCCAAGGCAGCCTCACAAGCAAGAACACAGCCCTCCAAGCACAAAGAAACAGCCACAAACTAAGCCTCAATCACCAATAAACCTCCGAATAGTTACTTTTTACTTCCAATGCATATATATATGAACTTAATTCTCACCTAATACACATATATGTTCCAAATCAGATTTTACCTAATAAAATTAAAATTGGATTAAGATTTAGGTGATTCTTACCACACCCACACGCGTAGCAACTCAAACCCAATAAGCTCTGTAAGCTAAATCGAACCTAGAACACCAAAATTGAACAATTTTTAACATAATTGTTCATGAATTTCCGAAAATGGGGGAATATGGCTGAGAAGGAAATAGTGCGTTACCTACCAAATTGTTCCATGGGTTTCTTAGAGCTCGTCACGGTGAACGTGTAGTCGCAAACGGTTTGTCAATCAGAGCTCCGGATCAAAAGTTATTGAGAAATCAAATTTGAGTGAGGGTTTTGGAAGTGCTACATGCTCTCACCCTTCATGCTGCTTCCCAGCGTGTTTTTCAGGCCAAATGGGGGGAGAAGAATGAGCTGTGCTCATTTGATTAAGGGTTGTTAAGTTGGGCTTGGGCCCAATACGGGCCCGGTTCGACCGATTCGGCGCGTTCGATCCAATCTTGGGCCAAATTCTTCGAAATTGGTATCAAAATTCTCGTTTTAAAGAGATCTATCCTATTTTGATATTAGTTTTGCATTTTAACTTTTCTAATTAAAATTCAATTTATTGACTAATTATTTACATCCTACCCACCTAATTAGGAATTTTGTTCTCAAAATTCAGAGTGAGTTACCTGAAAAGAGGTGTGGGTAGTCCCTCAATATATTCAGAGTTTCTTGAAGCTAACCTCGTTACTCGAAATGTCCATCTCCTTTCATTTAACTGGCTTAGGTTGTAAGACATAAATTTGTTTTAGAAGCGTGTTTCAAAAGTTACAAAATATGGAGTACGTCAATTAGGTTTGAAAGTTACGGCAGAAAACTATTTGGTACGCCACTGGCTATCAACACTTTCGAAAAATTGAAATGAGCTAATTTAGCGGGTTTAACTTTCTTGTTTTTGATTGCTCATCCGATTCTAGTCATTGAAGCAATTTTCAGAGATAGGTGTCCTTTTTCTTCCAACTTGAGGAGTCTTCTTCTTAGATCTGCCTAACTCTCTTGTCGGCTTTCATCATGAGAATCCTAACTCAATTTATGTAACTTTTTCTCCATTGTCTTGGCTATCAAATTCAAGAACTAAGATGTTCGACGTTCCGGTTTTCGATTAATTCAAAGGTGTTTAGTGTACTTGTGAAGTCTCACATTCTCCCTGATGTATTGTCTCTTTGATATCTCCACTATGTAGTTTGCTCCGATGGCAAAATGGAGTTGGTCACTTGGTCCACGAGTCCCTAACAGTATCACCTTTTGTCCTAGACCTGGGCAACCTACTATGAAATCGATGGCTACTCTCTTTTACCTTTAATGTAGACCCTTCGATGGTTGTAGCATTTCGCACGGCTTCTAGTGGCCTCCCTTTTCTTTCTCATGCGTCGAACATGTAATCACATAGATTGTCACTTCGTTCTTCACTTTTGCCTGCTCAAAATATCTTCTTGGATTCGTGATACGTTTTAGAAATCTCAAGGTAAATTAAAAAATCCTCTCTTGTAAATTTCGGGCAATAGTTTCTCATTTCATCTTCCGATTTTGACACATAATCCTCTCTTGGTACCTTCTTGATTCAACCGACTCCAGTACTCTTAGTGGCTCCTTATTACCATTATTGCACTCCCTAAGTCCTTGACTCTATGATCTCTATTTCGGCATTAGGCATATAAATCTCTTATTAGTTCCCTTTTGTTTACCAGACTTTAACATCTTTGGCGGCTCCTTATTATCTCGTTACGCGTTCCGTGCCTCATCGATTCCACGTTGTAACCTGGCAATGGATTTAGTCCGACACTTCCAGCCATACCCTCGTTCTCTAACTTAAAACTTCAACTCATCTAACGTTTCCTCCTTTGAATTTAACGTCCAAGAATCCCTTAGAAACTTTTTGCCTAGGGTGTCTACTACAACTTCACAGTGTTATATCAGCACGCATCTTAAGTCCTCCAATAATACATCGTAATTCTTTCCTAAATAGTTCATTAGGCTTAAGCGATACAAGTATTGATAGAAAGATCAATCTTCTTCCTATGGCTCGAATGCTTCCATCGTATCCTGGTATTTCATCCACACGGTGTACCTTATCGCGTCTATTTAATCACAAGAGCTATGATCGGCGAGGATTAAGGCTCTAATTTCCCTAGTAATATCACAGGTTCGTTTTGCGTCCAAATGTCTTGCTCTAAGAAATTAACGTCTCTCTAATTACAGCTAAGATTCATACGCGATACTAATATAGGCTCGAGTTGATTTTCAAAGAGATATTAAGCTTGAAAGACGAATAAATAGTCTGAACATTGTTCGTGAGAAATCAGAAAGAGTTTTATATACGGTCGATCAGAGTTGTATCAAAATAATGGAACGCACGAGAAGAGAAATTTATGTACATCTCAAGAAAGGAAATCGGACCAACAACATTTAATAGTATGGATAGAACATACTGAATCAAGTAAGTTTTAATTAAGCTTGAGAGTCACAACGTGATGAAGAGAGCACCTAACCTTTACCGATTTCCAAGGCTCAATCACCAATAAACCTCCGAATAGTCACTTTTTACTTCCAATGCATATATATATATGAACTTAATTCTCACCTAATACACATATATGTTCCAAATCAGATTTTACCTAATAAAATTAAAATTGGATTAAGATTTAGGTGATCCTTACTGCACCCACACGTGTAGCAACTCAAACCCAATAAGCTCTGCAAGCTAAATCGAACCTAGAACACCAAAATTGAACAATTTTCAACATAATTGTTCATGAATTTTTGAAATTAGGGGAAGCTGGCTGAGAAAGAAATAGTGAGTTACCTACTAAATTGTTCCATGGGTTTCTTAGAGCTCGTCACGGTAAACGTGTAGTCGCAAACGGTTCGTCAATCGGAGCTCCGGATCAAAAGTTATTGAGAAATCAAATTTGAGTGAGGGTTTTGGAAGTGCTACATGCTCTCACCCTTCATGCTGCTTCCCAGCGTGTTTTTCAGGCCAAATGGGGGAGAAGAATGAGCTGTGCTCATTTGATTAAGGGTTGTTAAGTTGGGCTTGGGCCTAATACGGGCCCGGTTCGGCCCGTTCGGTCCAATCTTGGCCTGAAAAATATGCTGGGAAGCAGCATGAAGGGTGAGAGCATGTAGCACTTCCAAAACCCTCACTCAATTTTGATTTCTCAATAACTTTTGATCCGGAGTCCCGATTCTCTCTTCTTCAAATCTGAAATGTTAGAATTTTTGGTGTGGTAAGATGTTGGTTAAATTGATGTTATAGGATCAAATTGACTTGAGAAATTGGTGGGCTTTGATTTAATTGAGACACATACAAGGTAAGTTTGCCAACCCTAGCCAATTTCAGTTTTAGTATGTTAGATTGTGAATTTTGAGTATGTATGATGATATATGTGAAATTAGGTGTATAAGTGTACATGTTGGAGCTTGAATTATGAGCATTGGAACCCTGTGGAAGTTGGATATTTGGTCTTTGATAATTTTGGGAATTTGAGGGGCTGTGTTGGTTGGTGTTTCGCCTTGGATAACACGTAGAAATTGGCTAAGGTATAGTTTAGGTTTTGCGTATTTAATATGTAATGCCCTGTGAAAAACTTAGGCTAGAGAACTATAGAATAAGTTAAAATGGTTAAATGAGTTAAATGATTAGTCTTCATAATATTGATGGATAATTTGATGTTGGGCATGTGTTGAGGAATATGGTGAATTTATGATGTTTCTTGGTGCTTGGTTATAATTGAGCAATTAACAATGTGAGTTGAATGTATATATGCATATGCTAGTATAATGATTTGGTTGAGATTTGGTGGTGTTTGTTTGACATTGTTGGTATTAAAATGGTGTATAATAATATGATGAGGGTAGGAGGATTTTATGAAGATGACAATATGTGTTTATAGAATAATTGTAGTTGTGATTAAGATTTGTAAGTAGGATTGAAATAAGATGTTATTGAGCTAAGAAAATGATAGGGTTGCAGGAATTGTTATGCTATTGTTGAGGATAAGTTGTGTTGATGGTTGTGGTATGTTGGGTTGAGTGGAATTGGGTTTTGGTAAGGAAATGTGATTTTGGGTAAAAATGGAGGTTTGGTATAATTTAGTGAAACTTGATTTTTGGTGAACTTTGGAAGTCTATAATTTACTCCTCAAATTTTGGATTGAGTTATGATTTATTGAAAATGAAAGATGGTTTTGTAAGCTTTTAAACGATATCAATTTTGTGAAAAACGGAATTTTATGGAGAAAGTTATGGACATTGGAAAATTGATACATAAAACTGTGAAGCAGGAAGTTCAAAAACTGGTTGCAGCAAGCTTTCAAGGCACTCTGCCAATTTTTGTAAAAACGCCCATCCACGCGTGCGCGTACGCGTGGCATGGTATTTTGATGACGCATGCGCGAGAAGCATGCGTACGCGTGCGTGCATCTTCACGCGTACGCATGACTCACGCGTACGCGTGACTTGCTGTACACTCCACGCGTGCGCGTGGCCCACGCGTACGCGTGGTTGCTGCCTGCTGCAAAAACCAATTTTGACTGTTTTGAACCAATTTGCCACTTCTAAACCTCCATTTTCTCTCTTTTAGACTTAAGGTATGGTACTACACCCAGTAGCTAGTTGAAGCTAGGAACATGAGATAACTTGGGAATGAAGAAAAGGGGTGAACAAGATGAATTGTGAGGGAAGTAGTGTGAAGCTGAATGAATATACGTCGCTATGGTTATAAAGAATGAATGTAATAACATGATGAGATTTAAGATGACTGTGTGTGGCCGAGATGGTTGAAATGGCAAGGTCTGGGTATAATCCCGCTTGCGTAATTAATTTGAACATGTGTTTGGATGGCAAGTTGAGGGTGGAAGTTCCTCTCTTGTCGTGATGTGGATGTGGAAAAGGTGGAAAGGCACTCTCTTTCGTATCGTATCCCCCACGTTCTTCTCTGGTTGCAAGGTGGAAAGGCACACTCCTTCGATGTGGAAAGGCACTCTATTTCGTATATCCTCCAGGAGAAGGTGGAAAGGCACTCTCATTCGTTTATGATCCTCCTGGAGATGCGCAACCTAGAGACCAATGTCTGAGTTAGCTACCAGATGTGTCGGGTTCTGGCAAAATAACTGACACGTGAGCTCACGGCCAGTAGGATAGACATTCATTATCTGCATATGTGTGATTTGTTTTCTATGCCTTAATTGGGAATGCCTAATTGATTATATACCTCCTGCTTCCTGTTATACTTGCTACTTGCACTATCTGCTTATTACTTGTGCATGAACTTGTTTGGTTGCTTATCTTTGCTGAATCATGGATGATGGAGGGACAGAGGATAGGGTGAAATGGTTTGGTGTTATGTTAGGTTTAAAATTGAGTAAGTTTAGGTAGGTTTAGATTACCTACCCCTATTTATGGCTTCTGTTTAGCAATTAAGTTTTACAATTGTATGACGGAGTTCTAGGATCGCCTCTGGCATTTCTAGGACCTTATTTATTAAACACGTGGCACCTTTACCATGCTTAGAACCTCCGGTTCTCATTCCATACTGTGTTGTTGTTTTCAGATGCAGGTCGAGCGACACCTCGGTGGGCGTCTGAAGTTTCTGCGGCGAAGTGGTTTACTTTGGGATTCCCTTTTGTTACTTTGATGTATATATATATGTATAGTTTCTCCTCTTGTTTGTAAGTATTCTTTGTTTATGCACCTCTTAGAGGTTTTATGGAAAACTAGATTTTTGAACATGTCCTTTTGGGTTATTATTATGTATATATGTACGTATATGTTCTCTGGCCAGCCTTAGCTTCGCAGGCTGAGTCAGGAGCTAGTTATGTTGTGTTTTTGGCCCTCTACTCGTATCATCTCTACATGTATGTTATTGAACTTTAGTTTCTTCTCACGCAAGTAACCACGTTTTTCTGAGAGTTGCGTTTTTGAATTTTGTGGTTTTGTTTCACCCATTTTTTTAAGGCTCCTAGTTAAGTATCTCTTTCTCTATTATTATGTATATTTTTATTTTTAGAGGTCGTAATACCTTACTATCTTAGTCTTATGACTTAAGCATAAGATTAAGTATGGTAGGGTGTTACAGCAAGACCGCCCCAATGATCAAGAAAGAAGACAACTCAAAAGTTATTTTTAAACCTGTTCGATTCCTTACCAAGCAACATGAAGAACATTATCACAAGATAATGAGTAAAAGGTCAGTAATCCCTGAGGTGGGATTCAATTTACGAGAAGAAGAATATCCGGAGATCCAAGAGCAAATTTGAAGGAAAAGCTGGGAGATTCTAGCTAATCCTTAGTCTAAAGTCGGATACACCATGATCCGAGAATTCTATGCAAATCTGTGGATGACAGATAAGTAAAAGAAAGATGGAATAGCCTTTCATACTTTTCGCACTATGGTCAGAGGGAAGATCATGTACTTTCATCTGGATAAGGTGAGAGAGATCTTCAAATTACCTTTGCAAAAGGATGACTCTGAATCATACAATAGAAAGGTTGTAGCCAACCAAAAACTAAATCAAATCCTAGAGGACATATGCCTGCCTGGAACTCAATGGATTGAGAACGCAAAAGGGCAACCATGCCAGCTAAAAAGGGCGAACCTCAAGCCAGTTGCTAGAGGATGGCTAGACTTCATTGGGTATTCTATACTCCCCACAAGTAACCGCTCTGAAGTCACTATTCCAAGAGCTGTGATGATTCACTGCATCATGATGGGGAATGAGGTGGAAGTCCACCAAATAATCCCCTGTGAGATTTACAAGCTGGCAAATAGGGTGTCTACTAAAGCCATGCTTGCCTATCCAAATCTCATCTTTCGCCTATGCCAAGAGGCTAAGGTAATGATCCAAGTGGACGATTTCATTCCAGTGGAAAGCTCAATCACCAAGCAGGTGATGGAGAGTACCAAGATACAAGAGGATCACCCCAAAAGGAAGACACCTGAGCCTCCCCAAGAGATCCCTCCAATTGAGTATTTGGACCAGCTGAAGGCGTCTGTAATACACTTACAGAGCATTTTAGATCAGCTTAGAGAGGAACAGAAAGATCAGACTAGCATGATTTACAAACTGATCAAGGAGCAAGAGAAGCAAGGGCATGAGCTGGAGGAGTTGAAGTGCCAGAAGCTCTCCCCTGAAGAGCCATGCGTCCCTCAACTTGAAGAGCTCAGAGTCTCTCAAGCTAAAGGCCCCAGCGCCCCTCAAGTTGAAGGTTGTTGAGTTTCAACCCTGTGACTATTCCTATTCTTGCCTCACGTATTTCCATCATAATTTAAAGTTACATGATCACTAGTAGTATTTAAGTCTTTATTTTTATTTTTATTTTATGTCTTTTAATCTTTAGGATTACATAAGCATTAGTAGTAATTAATTAATTTTTATTTTCCAATTAGCTATAAATTATTCCTCTTATCATCATTAAACATGAATAAAATAGTAGATTTTTTTTAAAAGAATTAAAGATGCATAAATTTTTGAGTTTTCCAATAAAGAATAGTTAATTATTTTGATGTGATGTCATTGCTTTAGTTTTCTGAATGATTGAATAAACGGTGCATATTTGAAGTTGGAATTTTAGGATGCTGACTCTTGAAAGAATGAAGAAAAAAAAAGAAAAGTATTATTGATGATCTAAAAAATCCAAAATATGATTCATGAAGTAAGAAAAAGCAACAAAAGAAAAAGAAAAAGCATTTTTCAAAAAAAAAGGAGAAAAAAAGAAAAGAAAAAAGCAAAAGAAAGAAAAAGCCATTAGCTCTTTAAACCAAAAGGCAAGAGCAAAAAGCCAGTAATCCTTTAAACCAAAAGGCAAGGGTGAAAGGATCTAAGGCTTTCAGCATTAATGGATTTCAGCATTAATGGATAGGAGGGCCTAAAGGAAACAAAATTGTGGCCTAAGCGGCTCAACCAAGCTGTCCCTAACCATATGCTTGTGGCGTGAAGGTGTCAAGTGAAAAGCTTGAGACTGAGCGGTTAAAGTCGTGATCCAAAGCAAAAAGAGTGTGCTTAAGAACTCTGGACACCTCTATCCGGGGATTCTAGCAAAGCTGAATCACAATCCAGAAGGGTTCACCCAGGTAAAGTGTTTGTGGCATTTATGTATCTGGTGGTAATACTGGAAAACAAAGTGCTTAGGGCCACGACCAAGACTCTAAAAAGCTGTGTTCAAGAATCAAAAAGAGCTGAACTAGGAGAATCAATAATATCATCTGGACTCTAAGTTCCTAAAGATGCCAGCCATTCTGATTTTCAATGGATAGTGAGATGCCAAGACTATTCAGAAACAAAAAGCTACCAAGTCCCGCTCATCTAATTGAAACTGAGCTTCATTGGAAATTTAGAGAATTATTGCATCCTACTCTTCTTTTCATCCTATTTTATTTTTAGTTGCTTGGGGACAAGCAACAGTTTAAGTTTGGTGTTGTAATGAGCATATATTTTATACACTTTTTAGTGTTATTTTCATGTAGTTTTTACCATGTTTTATTCAGTTTTTATCTAGTTTTTATAGGTTTTAGTGTTAAATTCACATTTTTGGATTCTAATATGAGTTTTTGTGTTTTTGTGTAATTTCAGGTAATTTCTGGCTGGAATTTAGGAGTTGGAGCAGAAGTCTGATTCAGAGACAGAGAAAGCACTGCAGATGTTGTCCAAATCTGACCTCTTTGCACTCAGAAGAGATTTTCTGGAGCTACAAGAGTCCAAATGGAGCTTTCTTAATGGCTATAGAAAGCTCACTTTCAGAGCTTTCCAGAAATGTATAATAGTCCATACTTTGCTTCGGATTAGAAGGCCCAAAACTAGCGTCCAACGCCAGCTTCATGCCCCCTTCCAGGCGTCCAGCGCCCAAAGAGCAGAACCCAGCGTCCAAACGCCCAGAGAGGACCCCCTACCCAGCGTTCAATGCCCTAGAGGCCTCCTAGCACGTGGATCTCATCAAAACTCAGCCTAAACACTCACCAAGTGGGCCCCAGAAGTGGATTTTAATTAGGACTAAAAAGACTGTTTTACACTTACTAGTCATTTGTTTAGTATTTAAGGGATTTGATTTATGTTATTCAAACATCTTTTACCATCATTCAGAACATTTTCATTTTACACATTGTATTTCCTTTCAATATGAGTTTCTAAACCTCCTAGGTTGAGGGGAGGAGCCCTGCTGAGTCCTATGAATTAATAAAAGTATTACTATTTCTTCTTCAATCCGTGTTTGATTTATTTCTAAGATATATACTCGTTCTTCAACATGGTGAATAAGATGATCAGTGACAATCAGCTCTGTTCATCATACTAAGACGAATGTGCTTAACAAACACCCGCATCTACTTGGGTTTGTGTGAATACGTGACTGGAAAGCACAAACCACCAGCTATGTTTATACATCTCTCAAACGGCTAATCCACGACTTCATTGGGGACTTCTCAAGACACCAGTTCAGCCGATTTTTGGGGAAATTATGGTTTCTATAGTAGAGGCTAGAACCCAAAGAAGCAGCATTCTCTGATCCAGAAGATCTGACCTTGTCTGTGGCGTTTTGAGTAGGATCGCCAAGAGAATGAACTGCTAGAGCTTCACCCTCCGTCAGAATGGATAACCACGGTCAATGGCGTTTAATCAAGAGCAGAGGAGATTGATGACCATGGCCCATGGCATTGATCACATACAGCCTGTCATAGAAGAGATCATTCACAAGCAAAGAAGACAGCGATGCCAGAGTTAATTCAGAAAGACAAAGCAACTCCAAACCTTAACTATTCTCTTTTCATAGTTTACACAACTTCTAAGTTCTGATTACTCTTTTTATTTATTCCTTTTTATGCAATTAAAAATAACATACCAACATCTCCTACTCTTTCATATGCCTGACTAAGACCTACAGGATAACCATAGCTTGCTTCAAATCACAATCCTCGTGGGATCAACCCTGACTCGCTCAGGTATTACTTGGATGACCCAGTGTACTTGCTGGTACAACTGTACGAAGGTGTGGGGATTCGTGCACCAGTGTGGCGATAGTGCAATCAACACGCAGATGTGACCCTTTCAAAATCATACCGGTAGCTCAAAAAGCATGGCGAAAAGCTATCGCTACACTTTTTTCAACTTTTTACCACGCTTTAAAAGCATAGCAAAAGCTTGGTTTTCTTGTAGTGGTTAGATGAGGATGATGAAAAAGTAATAGATGGTAATTGAATTTCAATTCCAAAAATTGAAATTATTGTAGATGCAGTTGGATGAGATTATCTAGGAGTAATCTGATGTGATGAATTATTAATAGTATTAGTAGATGGTAATGTAGATGAAGTGTGATTAATGCTTGAAGTGAAATTAACAGAATTGGATAAATCAATAGAGGATATAGAAGTTACCTGAGGAATTTGAGGAATGGAAGGTACACTAAATGATGGTGCTACATTAGAAGAATCAGTGTTCAAAGAAGATAACATGCTAGATTGCTAGAATACGGGAATAAAGATTCATCAAAGAGTACATTTATTGCAATATACACTTTTTCATTGGCATTTAAGCACTTGTATCCTTTGACTGTGGTGCATAGCCAAGGAAAATATATTTCTCGAATCTAAATTCTAGTTTGTTAGAGTTATAAGGTCTAGTATGTGGAAAGTATGTACAACCAAAAGTCCTAAGAATAGTATAGTCTAGTTTAACATTGTTTAGTATTTCAAAAGGTGACTTCATGTTTAAGGTAGGAGTCAGTAACCTATTAATTAGAAATGTGGCAGTAAGGATGGCATCTCCCAAAAATGTATTGGTAAACCAATAGTAGCAAGGTCAGTTTTAGTTATATGATGATATTTTCTTTCAACAATACATTGTTGTTGATGTATATAAAGGCAAGAAAACCTATGATTAATACCATTGAGGTACAAAAATTCTTTAACAACAATAAAGGTAAATTCTTTAGCATTATCTGGTTGGATTTTCTTTAGTTTACAGCCGGTTTTAGTTTCCATGAGATTCTTATACCGTATCAAGATTTATAAGAACTGAGATTTTGAGTAAAGTAAATACAAACAGGTATACTTTGTAAAAGCATCAACTATGCTAAGATAATATTAAAACCTGGTCTAGATGTAAAAGAGTCATGTCCCTAAATATCAATAAAAATTAACTCAAGAGGTGTAGAATATGTAGTAATGGAATTTGAGAAAGGAAGAGTATGCATTTTGGCAAGGCAGCAGGATTCACACGATGCATTAATAAAAGAAGTATTATTATTATCATTATCATTATCATTATCATTGAATTGAGTATCACAAGGTATATTACAAGTCTTCAAAACATTTTTAACTATTGTAATAGATGGATGACCTAATCTAAGATGTCAAAGTCTAAATAAAATTAGGACTCAAAGCAGAAATAAAAGCACTAGGTGTAACATGTGGAGTAGATGCAGTAGTTCTCAAATAATCAAACACATATAAGCCTTGTTTAAGCAAGCTCTAAAGAAATATATCTCTGTTGACCTAAGATTTTGTAAAATAGTAAAAAATGTGTGTACTAAAAGTCTCTAGTACGGGTTGTGAGATAGTTGGGAACTTGTGGGTCGAGGAAGTCGCCAGATTATCTGACTGGAGAAATGGGTGGTGGTACCTACAAAGACACTCTGACACCCAAGTCAGAATGGATATGAGAGGTATAAGGTTTGTAGAATAATGACGTACCTAAAAGGGCCTCCGGCTCCCCTTTATATAGCTAGTGGTAGTTATCTCATCTTATCTTATTTTGCTAAGATAAGGAAGGTATTTGAATTCAAATATCGGTTAGAGGATGTGGGAGCGTTTTGGTCTTGTTAGAGGAAAAAGGGTGGCCGACCTCGGGTATCCGGGTCGAAAGCCGTTTTGGTGTGGGACCCGACTCGTAACAAGGTAAAACTAAAAAAAGACAATGCAAAATTTAGAAACACTAATGGGATTTTTGATAATTTTTGGAACATGCAAAAGATTCTTTAAAGCAAAGGTATTATGAGTAACAGAATTAGACAAGAGAGAGTTATCAGAACTAGAGATTGGAATACATGATCCATTTGCAACATATAACTGGTCAAAGTTAGGATAATTAATAGCAGAGAATAAATTGGATGCATCATGTATAAAATGATGTATAGCTGGTGCACGAAATTGTGATCATCAACAATGGCGCCAAAGACTTGGAGCTCTCAAACGTGAATCACACTTTGTCACAATTCCGCACAACTAACCAGCAAGTGCACTGGGTCGTCCAAGTAATACCTTACGTGAGTAAGGGTCGATCCCACGGAGACTGTCGGCTTGAAGCAAGCTATGGTCATCTTGTAAATCTCAATCAAGCAGATTCAAACGGTTATGGAGGATTGATAATTAAAGATAAATAAAACATAAAATAAAGATAGAGATAGAGATACTTATGTAATTCATTGGTAGAAATTTCAGATAAGCGTATGAAGATGCTTTGTTCCTCCTGAACCTCTGCTTTCCTATTGCCTTCTTCTAATCATTCATACTCCTTTCCATGGCAAGCTTTATGTTGGGCATCACCGTTGTTAATGGCTACTTCCCGTCCTCTCAGTGAAAATGTTCTACGCACGCTGTCACCGCATGGCTAATCATCTGTCGGTTCTCGATCATGTTGGAATAGGATCCATTGATCCTTTTACGTCTGTCATATGCCCAACACTCGCGAGTTTGAAGCTCGTCATAGTCATCCCTTCCCAGATCCTACTCAGAATACCACAGACAAGGTTTAGATGTTCCAGATCTCAGGAATGGCCGCCAATAATTCTAGCCTATACCACGAAGGTTCTAATCTTTGATTAGAAACCCAAGAGATACACATTCAAGCTTGTTTGCATGTAGAACGGAAGTGGTTGTCAGGCCCGCGTTCATAGGTGAGAATGGTGATGAGTGTCACATAATCATCACATTCATCATGTTCTTGGGTGCTTATGAATATCTTGGAGAAGAAATAGACTTGAGTTGAATAGAAAAACAACAGTACTTTGCATTAATTCATGAAGAACAGCAGAGCTCCACACCTTAATCTATGGTGTGTAGAAACTCCACTGTTGAAAATACATAAGAACAAGGTCTAGGCATGGCCGTGAGGCTAGCCTCCAAAAGCGTCTAAGATAGCATAAGACTTATCAAAGATGAAAATACAATAGTAAAAGGTCTTATTTATAGAGAACTAGTAGCGTAGGGTTTACAGAAATAAGTAATTAATACAGAAATCTTCTTCCGGGCCCACTTGGTGTGTGCTTGGGCTGAGCATTGAAGCTTCCATATGTAGAGACTTTTCTTGGAGTTAAACGCCAGATTTTGTGCAAGTTTGGGCGTTTAACTCCAGCTTTTGTGCCAGTTCTGGCGTTTTGACGCCAGAATTCTTAAGCTAACTTGAAACGCCGGTTTGGGCCATCAAATCTTAGAAAAAGTATGGACTATTATATATTTCTGGAAAGCCCAGGATGTCTACTTTCCAACACAATTGAGATCACGCCAATTGGGCTTCTGTAGCTCCAGAAAATCCACTTTGAGTTTAGGGAGGTCAGAATCCAACAGCATCTGCAGTCCTTTTTCAGCCTCTGAATCAGATTTTGCTCAGGTCCCTCAATTTCAGCCAGAAAATACCTGAAATCACAGAAAAACACACAAACTCATAGTAAAGTCCAGAAATATAATTTTTATTTAAAAACTAATAAAAACATAATAAAAACTAACTAAAATATACTAAAAACATACTAAAAATAATGCCAAAAAGCGTATAAATTATTCGCTCATCAATAGCACCCGAGTCAGAGTACTAAGAAGAATATAGGATGCAAGATGGTGTAGCAAGGTAAGTTCTTGGCGAGAAGGGTTGATGAAAAGATGAAAAAGGAGGAGTGGAATGAAATTCTAAACTGATGAGGTAGAAGAATTAGCAGCATTTAGAGTTAGACCATGATAATTCTAATCAAATTTAAGGAAGCATTAAAGAACTGTGTAACCAATTCTTTGGCATAATTGACACTGTGCTTTAGGGTCTAGTTGCCCAGCATTGCGACCACCACAGTCAAATCTTCCACCTCTTCCTTTTCGACCTCCAAAGCCATCTCTATTCTAAAAAGATGAATTCTGAAAAAAAGATTGAGCATAATTTTCTTGAGCAAAATCAAGATTTGCATTCTTGTATTTTTCAAGTATTTTTTTATGTGAAATTAGAATAGCTTTAACTTCGTAACTTTTACAGTTGAAATAACAGAAGAGAAATCTTCTAAAAGACCTTCATAGATTACATCAATATGATCTTGACTAAAAACTACATGACCAATAGCTAAAAAAATATACTAATTTCTTGACTTTTTTTAAGTAATCAGTGATAAAAAGATTTAATATAACTCTTATTAATAAAAAAAACCGACAAATTATTCAAAATTTTGAAAATTAATCATATCTTAAACGAATATAAGCTAAGATTAGAAGCATCCAATCAAAATATATTTTTCTATATATTCTTAGTATCTTTTTACGATAGTTAGATATGTAAAAATAATTATTCTCCACATACAAGTATTTTTTCTATACAAGTCTATATACTCACTTATAGCTAAAATGCGCCTCTTCTGGCACGTCTGGTCCTCACACTTCTTACCATATTTTTCAATCAATGCGTGAATATATAACTGCCTTTTTCGAAAGGATTCCTTTTCCTTTTTCAAATTTTTTCTGCGTTTTTGTGCCTTCTCTCTGCGATCTCTTTCATGCGTTTCTCTCTGCATTCTCCTTCGGTGTTTACGTGCGTTTCTCTTTGCGTTCTATTTGTTCATTTTTCTCGATTTCCATTGTTTATGAAATCAAGTTCTGAAATTATTTTGAAGATAATGGATGATTCAACTTCAAATTGTCAGCTGAACCAGAGTGAAGTGGATTTTGAATTTGAATCTAATGAAGTTCCTGAGGTGTGGTTTAATTCCAGTTAATATTTTTGTTAGTAGTTTATGATTATGAAGCTAAATAATGTTGTGAACCTTGCCTGTAAAATTTGCTGTTCATTGTGCATTGTTTGAATTGAATGTAATGTACTAGTTCTGATGAATTTTCTACATTTTACATCAGACTTTCGGGTCTAAATGAGAAATATTTGGGTGTAACGTGCGAAAGTTTGGGTGTATTTGCAGGTTTTGACTTTTCATTTGACTGAGGGTGAATTGTCTTATTGTTTTAGTTGAATTGGTTTAGTTTCTGTTTGATGATGATTCATGAATCTGATTTTTGTTATTTTTTATGATGGTTTTATAGTTGTATTTGCATTCTATATCTTATGCTTGTTTTAATATGGTCTATTGTGGACTATTTTGGTGTATTTTGCAGTTCCTCTGTGATGTTGATGAGCAGTTTGTTCCCAAAGTTGGGATGACTTTTAACACCCTTGAAGATATTGCAAAATTCTACAAGGATTATTCGAAAGCTGCAGGTTTTTCTACAAGAGTTCAGAGCACAAACAAGAAGGGAAACGAAATTAAAAATCAATTGATTACATGTAGCAGAAAGGGAAAATGAAAATCGAAAATATCTCCGACGAAGAAGACAAATCCCTCAGCAGGATTAAATTGTCCCACAGGAATTTATATACACATATTAAAGGACATCGGTGTTTGGATCATTTCCAAGGTCGTATTGCATCATTCACATCCTTGCTGTGCAAATCAAGCAGAGATACTTAAACAGCACAGGGAACTAAGCATGTCTGTGCATCGTACAATAGAGAATAACGAGGAAGCCAAAATCAAACCAAGCAAAACTTACCAATCATATATGGTAGCAGCCGGGAGTCACCGCGAGTAAATTTTATTAAAAAAAAAGACGTGAGAAATTACATCACGAGAGGAGTGCGGAATGTTTCGAAACTAGAGGATGCAAAAGAATTCGGAAAATACTTATTAAGAATGAAAGAGAAGAATTAGAATTTCTTTTTCGAGCTCAAACTCGAGGACGATCAGTCGATTAAGCTTGTTTTTTCGGCGGACGCAAGGAGCAGGGCTGCCTGTGAGTATTTTGAAGACGTTATTTTATTCGGCACCACCTACAATACAGACAGGTAATATGTTGTTCTGGTTTATGGTGTTGAATTAATTTTTTTATAAATCTGCAGCAGAGGTGTATATTGGATTTTTTGGGTGTAGACAATTATTATTTGGGTTTATTTAACGACTTTAATTATGTTTTGTCATAATCTGTTTCAGGTATAATCTGGTTTTTAGTTCTTTTGTTGGGGTAAATCACCACTGTCAGTCAACACTTCTGGCATGCACTTTGATGAAAAACGAAGATATTCAATCATTCAAATGGTTATTTGAATGTTGGCTTCGTTGCATGGGAGAAAATACTCCGAAAGAAATTTTTACCTATCAATGCGCATCGATGCAAAGGGCTATCGAGGCTTGTATGCCCACAACAATTTAAGGTTGGTGCATTTGGCACATCATGAAGAAGATTCCAAGCAAATTAAATGGCTACAAGAGACACCTAGAAATCGAACAAGACATGAGCCATGTTGTTTAGAACTCTCATACCAAAGAATCATTTGATAGGAATTGGAATGATTTATTGATGAAGTATGGTCTTGTTGACAACAAGTGGCTTTCAGGTAATGTCTTTTAAAATCTATAGCAGAGGTGTAAATTGCATATTTTCGGGTATATTATAGTTCTGATTTAGTTGTTTTTTTCAGAGCTTTATGAAAACCGTCATATATGAATTCCAATTTATCTCGATCATCACTTCTGGGCCGGGATGAGAAGCACACAAAGGAGCGAGAGCAAGCATGCCTTTTTTAACAAGTTCATTACGCGGAACAGCTCACTTATCCAATTCGTCAAATAATACGATAATTGCCTCGGAAGCAGGGAGCAAAGAGAAAGAGAATCGGATGCTGCAGATTTTCACACCGTCATACCGTATGCAACAAAATCCTCAATAGAAGCTCAGTTCAACAGGTGTACACTCACCAGAAGTTTAGGGAAGTCTAAGCACAATTTAGAGGGAAGGTAAATTGTATCACAAGATCAACGAACTCCGCTATAAGCTATTCGGTATACGAAGTTATAGAACAAGTTTTCAACTCAATATTCAACAAGTTTGCGGTTACATATGACTCGGTAGCAGCCCAAGTGAAATGCCAGTGCTTATTATTCGAGTCAAGAAGGATATTGTTCCGTCACACCCTAAGCGTGTTAAGCTTTGAACGAGTAAACAAAGTGTCACCGAGATACATATTGGAACGATGGAGCAAGAACGTAAAGAGGAGACACACATACATCAAGAGTAGCCACGACGAGCCACTGTTGGAGCCAAGAAGCAAGAGGTTTGATGAATTGGTATTTTGTTCACAAAATGTATACGAATTTGCATCAGAATCCGAGCAGATCACTGCCATACTGCACCGCACCTACGATAACATTGTGGTTGAAATGCAAGAACTGAAATCCAAATGGAAGGGGACATGTTCGTTATCTCAGGAAAATGCTAACTTGGAATCCGTTAACGAGCTTCAAAGCCTTCCAAGGGTGAGAACAAGAGGACGTCCCAAAAATATACTAGGTTCAAAGTTGGACAAACAGATTGCAAATGCCTCAAAGAAAAAGAAAATAAAATCTCTAAGTGAGGTAAAAGTGATGTTCTTTAAACAATGAGTAATTGCGTTTATTTTTTTTAATAGTTTTGCTAATATGTGAGTTTATCTTTTCCAGTTGAACCTTTTTTATGGTGCATCAGTGGTGCAACCAAATTCCATCCAATACCATGGACATATTATGAATTCTCAGTTTAGAGATCCAACAGCAGGGGATAGGTTTTGGGTGTATAGTGACAGTATTTTGGTGTACCGATGAATTTTTTGGGTGTATTTCTGCATTCTCTTGTTTTTGACATTTTTCTTTTTTATATTTTTTGAGATGCTGCTGTTTGTGTTAAAAATTAGTCTCTTGTTAATATTTGCTTGTTTTAAATTTACAATACATATACAATTCAATTCCTAAAGAGGTTAACAATTCAAATTTCTAAATTCCCATAACTCTTGGTTAGTTTTTCCATGAAAATATGTAAGCACTCAATTTGGGTGTATTCCAGTTATTTTTTGGTGTATTATGAAAGTAATTGGGCGTATTAGTACGTTTGGTATTGTTTTCCTTGATTTTTTTTGAACCTGTAATTGACAGCTTTTGAATACAGCACAAACAGTTTATTTATGCAAAAAAAAATATAATAAAATTGGATTAAATATTCACAAACTTTACAAAAAGTGTTCAAACTATTCCGAGACTACACAACACTCAAACTAATCACTGTCAATATCATCTGAATCTATTTGACAATATGGACTCAATAACACTGTGGATGGCTTAATGGTTGTATCTCTGTCTTGATTCATCTCATGAAACGGAATCTGCAAAGCATATTCAACTCTAAAGTGGTCCACCTCCGCCTACAGTTTAAAGAATATTCTTTTACTGAACTCTTTTAATTTAGTAAAGTAATAGAGAGTTATATACTTTTAAACACAATTACCTGTGTCCAATTCTCCCAGTTATATTTCCCCTTTTTAATGTTTAGAGGCTCAATTATTTCAAGCCATTTTATTACATAAACTGCACAATCATAGTTGAAAACCAAAAATAAATTAGCAAATTAAAATAGGACAGCAAGAGAAAACACAAAATTTTTAGAGAGAAAGATTTATACTCTGTTTTTTGGCCTGCAATGTCGATGTATGGCGGTTGAATTTCATGATCGTCTTTCCTGAGAGGTGCCCTCCGCCCCATCGCCCCCGCGGAATATACCCTCATTCTGGAAATCACATACCCCTAAAATAAAAAAAAAACAAAGCAAAATATAAGAAAGACTAAATTTAATACCTGATTACACACAAAGTATCCCATAGTACACCTTATTTTGAACAAAACTACACCCAAATATTAAAATGCAAACAACAGAATTAACTTACAACAAATTTATTAAGCTTCAATCTATCTGGGGAGGGACACTTCTTGTGATATGGGTCAAGGATACAAAATTTTTTCTTTCTAACATCAGCCATCCATATCCACCAATGCTCCCCGTAGCAAACAGGTGCAAATATCTTAAGTATGGCCACATTGAACAATATTTTAGTTTAATTGGCACAATAACGAAAGAATTGTGATAAGAAGCTTTAGAAACGAAAATTTACATATGGATGGGATGCCAATTTTTTCAGGTCCAAAAAAGGTATGAACATTTTGTAGTCTTCAATGTCAAACGGCTTTTTACTTTTTACATGTAAGAACTCGCCACCGTTATGATTCCCAATAGCCATGTTCTGCAACATTTGTGTAACACCGAAAGAAATAGTTACTACACCCAATACATTACATAAATACACCCAAAATTGAGTTCAATACACATTACCACAATAGTAGGGGGAGACAGTAAATTTGTTCTTCAAATCTTCTAATATTTTGTTTGTTCAGAATTAGACACATAACAGTGACAATCTAGAAAAATAAAAAACCCAAATTAATTACATCAATCAACATTATAGTCATAGCTCATAATAAATTCATTAATCTTATTCTAATATTACTTCAGCTTCGATATATGTACTAGCTTTTAAAGACACGAAGTGGATTTTTGACAATTGCATTGGTTGTTGGGCATTGAGGATTCACATTGGCTCCCACTCATTAGTACATCCATCCTCGTAGGTCTTTACATGTGTGGCCCAAAGGTATCACTTTTCTTTTAGGTCGGCCGACAATTTTGTCCTCCTTGCAGGAGTTTCAAACTTTTCAAAAAATTGGTCGGCAGGCTGCTTTTCGATCGGGGGAATTTTATCCTCTGCAAAATTCAATGTTGCCGCAACCCCAGTGTTTGTAATTTGCTCCACCAGATCCTCTAATTCTTCAATTAGTATTGGTGTCTCAGGACTTTTTCCCTTCTCAGATCCCGGTCGCCCCTCCTGAGTCAGCGTTTCTTCCTGACTCAAATCAGTAAAGCCAAGGCTGAATGATGCCGCCAGAAATTATTTTGGTACATAGGATGCTGTGTTGGCAATCATCATCAATGCAGCAATGGCTTCACGAGGTAGATTACTGAGTGTTAACATATAAGATACTATAAGAATAAGAATAGACGAATGATATCAAAAGAGAGTTATATTGTGTAGAATTTACACTTTAGAAGGAGCTGCTGGCACTGTGGGTGTGCGACAGTAGGTTGCTAGGGTTGTGGAGTGCTGCAAGGTTAGAGATAAGGATTTAAATTATAAAAAGATATACCCAAATAAGAAAAAAATACACCCGAATAATAACCAAATATACCCGAATATTATTCCTTACCCCTTAATTGTTTCTTCGCTAATTTTCTTCCTCAGAGACTTTGGGGGGGATGGTTCAATTTGCATAGGGCTTGCTGCTATTGTCTGCGACAAAGGCATGCATACTTGAATCAGAACTCTAAACAAGACAAAAATAAAAAGTTAAAAATAATGTCAAAATACGAAGGACATGATTTTCAAATATGGCTTAAATGGAAACATGATTCATGATAGGACACTGGAATCATTTGATCCATATTAGTGACCCATTTGGGAGGATAAAAATTAATCCCTGTTAATATCATTTTCTAAACTAATGTTCCTTTACTTTAGTTGTTCTCGACACAATTTTCTAACTGCAATCAAAATTTCAAATGCAATTCAGGTTAAACATACAATATGCTGTAAGAATATTATGTAATGATTTACCCAAACTATTTTATGGAGTAGCTAATCTTACAACAACAAAAGCCACAGAAACAACTAAGTTAACAAAGTAGGGCCTCCTAATAAAATAATTGCAAGATTAACTATTATACGTATCAAGAACATTGACCCTAAGAAAACCAGAGATATAGTAGCTGTGTTTTAAGAAGTAAATTAAGCCAATAAAGATCATAATATGAGAATCTCAATCCAACCTCGTAGGTCATGTTGTCAGGATCAATACTGTCTTGCCAAACAACCTAAAAAAAACATGGCAAAACTGCTTAGAAATCTTTTATTGTGCTTCTCAGAAATGGAAAACTAGTGTTAGAAAATAATGTAGCTTTCCCAGAAAAAAATGTCTACGAATTCAAATATCAGTTTTTCAAAAATAAAAATTACTGTTCATAAACTAAAGGCTAAATTGCCCTCATTATACTCATCAAATGTAACTGAGTTGGGTCATCTTTTGTTGAGTTGGGTCACTGACTGATTCTTCTTCTAGACCCAACTTGAAATCCACCAAAATAATGTCAAAATACACCTAAAGCATTTAAAAGAAACACTGGCTCTGTTTTTTAAGAACTTACGTAGTTGCAAATTTTTCTTTTTTTCCTGCCTTTTTTTCTTGAATAAAATATTAAAGGACTTTTTTTCTAGGAACAATATATACAAAATTAGAAGCAGATGGTAACAAAAGAATTAAGCCAATGGCATTAGAAACAGAAATTACATGCTATCTGTGGGTTTGTTTACGCTGCTTTGATCTGTTTGTGTTTGAAACATAGGATCATTTTTGCTTTCTAAGTTCACCTCCGGCATTCTAAGCATAGAATAAACATCATTCAGTAAAAATACTATTTAATTAAATGAGGATCTCGAAATTCTATCAAATAAAGGATCTTACATTTCGGATGAATCATAATGAGCTTCCGTCGATGGGAGCCCAGCTTCCTTCATCCTGGGAAAGAAAAAACAATTATCAGCAACAAAAAATACCTTAAAATTGGCAATATACACCCAAATTCAACATACCCCTGTGCAGCCTTTTCATTGTTTTTTTTTCTTTTTTGATTCTCTGAAGAATTCTTCTATTTCTTCAGTTCTTACATCAGTTCTGACAGTACATCTAAAAGAATATGTTAACAAATAAAATTTTGATGATAAAAAGTAAGATAGCTTTACAACGTATCTTACACATCATAGGATTCAATTTCTTGTTCAGAAGACGAATCCTCAACAATGTGCTTTCTTTTTTTGGATTGCGTCCTGAAAATAAAAAAAAGTATGAATGAGACAAACACAACAAAATTGATGATAAAATACCCTCCGAAAGTAGTGCATACTTTTTGGGTGGAGTCTGAATTTTTTTCTTTTATTTTTGTTTTATTATTAGTGACGATTCTTCATTTCTGAAATTAAATGAGAAACACGGTTAATGCATCAAATTTTGATAATAAATAGAAAAGAAAGAAATTCAATGACAATTTCAGAATCTTACTCATCATCGAATTCACTTTCACTTTCTGAAGAGGAATCCTCCACAATCTGTTTCCTTTATCTGGATACCATTCTGGTGAGCAAACAATTATTAGCAAAAAATACCTTAAAAATAACAAAATACACCAAAAAATATTACTTAACTTTTAACTATCCTCGTGGGTTGTTTCCTTATTTCTGTTGGTTCTACTGAGTCTTGTTCAGACTCAGACTCAGAAGAAAAAGCAAATTCACTCTGCGATGAAGCACTCTCGGATGAACTGACCTTCTTCTTTTTTGTCTTTTTCTTTTTTTTCTTTCTTTTCTTTCTCTTTCATTTTCTTCATTTTCTTTTTCACTTCCGCCCTCTTGACGATGCCCTGAAATAGTTGAAACGTTAGTTTATACCATCTACATAAATCAAATACAACCAAATTAGAGAAATTATTATGTTCAGTTACCATATGACCGTCAATTTCTGCTCTGATCCTCTAAACCAGTAACTCCCTATTCCAATGGATGACCGAGAGCAGTCCAGGGATTGCTTCTCCTTTCTTGTTTGTGTGTTTTGTTAGATGAAAATATACTATCATCAAGGCATAGAGGTAGCTATCAATCAATTTTTTCTTTTTCAAACAGTAATTAGTTATGCCCTTGATGATGAAATCAAGGACATGGCTGTCCTAGTTCCATTCCGTTATGTTGTCCAATCGAAAAATTAGAGGGATGTGGACAGGAGATACTTTGTTTATCGTAGTTGGAAACAAGAACGCCATTTGAATATAGAGGATGAAAATCCTCTTGAACATGAGGTGATCTTGATCATTGTCAACACTAATATCCATCATCTGATTGGTCAGATTCTTTAGTGTTTGCCCCTGGAACCTTCTAAAAATTTGTTTGTTCTCCTCAGAAAGGTCTTTAAAACTCACATTTTTCTGGAAATAGGTCTCCTACAAAAAAAACACCAATTACACTCCAAATCACTTGAAATAAACCCAAATAGCAGCCATATACACCTAAATTTATTTCTTGATTACATGATATTAGAAGACTATAAAGATTTTCTGTAATGAGTTACCTGATGCATTGAGACCAAGGGCAGCTCCTATTTTTTTGGGTTTAATTTTCAACGAACCGTGCCTTGTTTCCCAATTTATTTTTTTCCAAATTAAAGGAATTAGCCAAATCCTTCAACAGTTTGTGTGGCACATTCATCGGCGGAATATGCATCAGACCACCAAATCCTAATTCCTGAACGATGCCCTTCTTTGCCTCGCTCATTTTTTCAAACTGTTCCTTCAATAGTCGTGTGGAGCATCTCAAATTCTTGGTTTGCTATAAACAAAGCAAAAAGAGAGTCATTTAAATAAGCTATATTTATACTAGGAAAAATTGACTTAGTCTAAGATATGTGTGTGTGTGTGTGTGTGTGTGTGGGCGCGCACGCGCTTACATTGTATTTTTTTTCCACCTTGGCTCTTGCTTGTCATTTTTTATTTTTTTTTTTTTTTGATTACATGACATTATATAAGTTCAAAATGATATTCAAGTCAATCAAACATGCATACAATGACATTACAAGCTCAAGCACAAGTACAATAGCACCAGTTACACTTGAATACTCTTGATATATATACCAGTCACAGACACCTGTATTTTTTTTTAGATTACATAACATTATATGAGTTCAAAATGATATTTAAGTTCAAAATGTCACTAGAAGCACCAGTCACATTTGAATTCGGGTGATATACACCCAAAAATCGGTCATATACACCCAAATATGAGTTCACTTGAAATACAGTACAAAGTATATATGTATACAAACTCACTTCCAAACATGCAAACATGCACAAAAACAGATGAAAAAATACATTAAACCATTCACTAAAAGTACATAAAACAGTATAACCGACTTAACAGTTTCACCAGAATAGTAATATCTACTTTAAACCAAGAACATATAATGAATCTACTTAATAAAAGAGAAATACGACAATATAATGCTTCGCCTTCGAAATCAAAAAGAGAAATCTGAAAAACCTCGAAGATTAGTGAAATAGTACCTTGAATAATGTTTCTTCTTTCTTTTCTTTGATTTTTATGGAGATTTTGATGTTTTCTTGTTGATTTGTCGAGTGTTGGCAAGGAGTTTGAAATTTTCTTTAGAGTTTTTCGAATGTGCCTTGAATCTCGATGGTTGTGGTTTTGATCGAGGAAGAAGAAGAAGAGTCGTTCATAATGGTGAGTAGCGCGCTTTGTAAACGGTTCAGTAACGCACGTGTTTAAAACGCTTGAGTTGGGAGAGAGTATTTTTTGGTGGGCTTGGCCCAAGACTTGTAAGCCAAAAAGGCTTGTATGTGTAGTATAACTGATATAAAAATATATGTGCTCTCAAATTATATTAAATAAGAATACATAAATAATTATATATTTAACAACAATTGCTTGAAATTTTGGAATGGATCCGTGGTGCCTTTAACTCAAACAACCCTATCACAAATCCATAGGACAGAATTAACTCATCCTAGACCTAATTAAAAGCAGGAACATGGCACTCCCTAATTAATTAACTTGTTATTTGTTCAAATATATTTGATTATCAGCACAGGAAATAATAAATTAATTAAAGTATGGCTAAATTATATATATGTTAAAAACTAAGAGTAAATAGTCAAAATGGTCTCTAAAAGATCACGCAATTTTTAATTTGGTCCCCGAAAGATTTTTTTAATCAAAATCATCCCCGAAAGATTTTTAGTTAGTCACATTAGTCCTTCTGTTAACTCTCTCGCTAACACCGTTAACGGAAGCTGACGTGGCACATTAGGATCAATGTCAGCACACCCCCATCCATCCTGGTTGTCTGCCAGCACGACTACTTCTCGAAATTTCATCATATTACTCCCTAACTAATAAACCCTAATCCTATCATAGTGTACATATGTCCCCTTACGTTGAGTGCAGCTGCAGAGGTTCAAAGACCAATATTGGAGCTCACCAGCATGATGGGTGGTGGAAACGGAGGTCATCATGGAAGGGTCTCCTGTCAATCAGTTGGTAGCTATGGGTCTAGCTCGTTTATGCGAAGAAAGAGGAAGAATGAAGACCTGATATGTCATTGTGGGTTGAAGACATTGATTAAGAAATCTGAAACTTCAGAGAACCTAGATAGATTGTTTCATACATGTCCAAGATACCAAGTGAGTTGTTCTCATAAATTCCTTTATCTTTAACATCCTTACTAGTTGTGGGGGTTTTCAATTATAAGATTCCTTAAATTTCTGTAGAAGGGCAGCCATTGCAACTTCTTCAAGTGGATTGATGAAGATGAATATGACAGAGAAAATGGAGATGCAAAAATTAATGTGGAAGTAGAGAGCAATCATGATGAGTGAAAAGTAAACAATTCATGGAGAATGGAGAGTTTGGAAGCAAAAGTGAGATTTGCAAGAATGCTAATGACATTTATGTTCATTGGATTGATAATTGTGATTTTAGTTGTGGGATTAATTTGCACATTTTTTATTTCAAGTGATAGTGTAATTAATTTGTATTTAGGCATGTAATTTGGTATGAACAAGAACTAGAAGATATGTCTTATCGTATTCAATTTAGCCTTTAATTGAGCAACTTGTTTTTCTAAATTTTATTTTAGCAATGTTATCCTTTAAATTGTAACCTGGTTAATTGAACTTCAAAATAATGGTTGAACTTAACACTTTATGAAATCAGTAAACACATTACACAATTGTACCTAATGACACAAGATTATAATGATATGTAGAAAAACAAAATATTTCCATATATTGAAACTGAAATAGCAACATTGTTTGATCATAATTTTCTGATCGATATCCAAAAAACTAACCATATTAATGTAATCAAAGGGCTAAACCAAAACATAAGGGACTTAACATTGAAACCACCCACAATGTTTTTAATGGAAATAAGAGAGCCCTATACAAAAAATATATCACTAGTCCTAATCACATAATGTTCAGATATCAGCATCAAGTAAGCTTATCCTTTTTCCTAGGAGGTTTGAATCCTGGAGTAGGAACAAACGTCATAAAATCTGCAAGTACAGCTACTTCTTACACACGCCCTCCACCAGTTGTGGTTCTGAAACCCCATGCTCAAAGTATATGTTAATAACATTGTTATTCCTCCTACAAGACTTGATCATCGCAATCAAATCAGCATCAACGTCTAACTTCTTTAAGCGAAACTCTAGAGACAATCAGAGAACCTTCCAAACGCAGTTGTTCGCCTCATACCCTAACTCCTTATAATACCCCTTCACAAAAAAAATATCTACTGTATCTGCCTCAATATATATCCATTAACACTTCCGTGTGATCTGGTTCATAAATCATTCTTCCCCTTATGTCGGTTTTAAACTTTCCACCGTGGTGAAATACAAATGTCATTGGAGGTCCTTCTATCTACAAAGAAATATAGATAAAACTCAACCTAATCCCAAAATGACAAATAACTATATAATGTACATTATCTTATTACAAGAGTTTTCACAACAACAAAAAAAAGTTTAACTCATTAGTAATAGCATACAAGGAAAATTAGCATTCATATCCTCTAAGAGTATTATCTAAGTAATATCAGACAAGTAATATCATACAAGTAAACTTATTAGCCAAGGTTTGTTTTTCATGCTACTTAGAATGTGAACAATTTTTTATCTCCATTTTTTTATCTCATGACAATGCATGATCTTATTCTTGGGAAGCAGACCAATACAGGTAATTGGAGAAAAATTGCATGATCTTTTGTAAACGTAATTTTAAATTCAGAAAAATTAACATTTATAATTTAGAGTACGTATTTGGAATACATATTTGGAGTACGTATTTGGAAACAATTCATTTTGTTTACTCTGTTTTTAAAAATGTAGCCTAATGCATGTTTATCTCCACCGATCACAGTTCGCAAACCCTAACCAAATTTCAAAAATAATAATGCTAAACTATAAACCACCTATAAATTCGAGCTTAAACACATTCAAAATGAGTTTATTAACCACAACAAACCCATCTCCATAAAAATGAAAAAAAAATAGAGATACCTGCATCATTGCAAACCAAATCACTAGGGCACAAATAACACCCAGGCAAAATCGAACAACATTTCATCCAAGTAAAATAACACTATCAGGATCTGATTCTCTCTTTTGCAATCAAATATAGCATATATGTTACAAAAAAAAACATTTTTCATATCTTGTAGTAGCGTCGACAATGCTGCCTTCCTTCCTATCTTGCTTGCAAAATCCAAACATACTGTCGCTAGAGAACACAAGCGACACCGGCCGTATGATCGTGCTTCGGATTCCAGTCTCAGTCGTCTTCCATGGAGCTTTGTTGCTATGTTCACAGAGCAATGACGAACAAGGAGTTTCTTTTTACTTAATGTGAATAGGAGTGTGTTTGAAGTGGGAGGAGTTACGCGTTTTGGCTTCCTACCCACTCTATACAACGTCGTTTCTCCTTTGGTTTCTCACACACTTAAAACGGCATCGTTTCTCCTCTGGCTCCTTACACACTTAAAACGGCGTCATTTTTATAGCTGACATGTATTCCTAACTTGCCATGTCAGCTTCCTTTAACGGCGCTAGCGAAAGAGTTGACGGAAGGACTAACGTGACTAACCAAATCTTTCCGAGATAATTTTGATTAAAAAAATCTTTTGGGGAGCAAATTGAAAATCGCGTGATCTTTTAGGGACCATTTTGACTATTTACTCTAAAAACTATAACTCCTTAAGAGACATGCATGGATCTGTCCAAAAATTATTGCAATGTATTCCTTTGACACTTTTTAATTTAGATATGGAAGCGGAAATGGGTAGAACGTAGTTATGGAGTGTATGGGTGTTTTACGCGGGTGTGGTATCAGGATCGAAGAAATCGGACGGTCCGAATTCAAGGTAAGTAATCAGACGGTCTGATTTAAGGTGCACAAATCGGACCGTCCGATTTGTGTCCTCCCTGCCACGTGTCGAGCATGCGTCTCTCCCTGGAACGGTGATCCCCTTATACCAACATACCGCTCTCTTGAAAAAAAATAAAGAAGCAGAAATATAAAGATGTTGATCGTCCTAAACTTCATATTATCAATTATCTCTGCCATTTAATCAAATTTTTTTGGTATTTTTAATAATTAATGATTATTGTTAGATATTTAATTAATATATTTTATGTAATTAAATTTACAAATTTTTTAATAATGATAGTTAAATAATTGGTAGGTTAGTTGTATTTATGCATACATGCTAGTTACTAAATTAGCTAATTAATAGTAAGTTTAGTATTAGTTTAATAAATTAGTTACTATGATTATAAAATTATTAACTTTTAGTAGTAAATTAGTTATTATTAATTATTTGACTAATAGTTTGCTATGTTTTTGTAGAGTTCATGGAATTTGACATGTAACCACCTACTGTTTTCGGATCTGTACAATCAAAATGTGGAGGAGCATTTACAGTTTACTGATTTTTATCATTTTTTTTAGATTGGAACAGTTCAATGTCAGAAAGCACTGGTAAATGCTCTAGTCGAGAGGTCGCACCCAGACACACACATTTTACCTTCCAATTGGTGAATGTGCTGTGACAATGGAAGATGTGGCTGTTATTCTTGGTCTTCCGACAAACGATCTTCTAGTGACAGGAGTGACTATGAGTAGTCATGAAACTTTAGAGACTGAGTGTTTGCACCAATTTAGGGTTGAACTTTGTCAATAATGAACTTCGACATACTCAACATTACCTATATTGACAACAAGCTTTTGCAGGTACGCTATCTTGAACTTTCTCAAAAATTTAACTCTATATGCCTGATGCAAAACATGTGAAAAGTTCTAGGAGACAACCAAGCTCCGTTACTACGGGCAACAGCTGCATTGATCAATTCGTGTCGGTCAGAGATCAGTCCTATACCATCCTAAGTCACCACATGTTGTCGCAAGTTACTAAGAAAAAAGTGTCACGCATCAGAAGTCTCTTCCTCCACAATGGCAAATGCAATTGGGATGATATTGTTGTTACCATCCTGTGAAACTGCAATCAACAAACAACCCTTATACTTTCTATACAAGTGGGTCCCATCTACCAGGATAACTGGTTTGCAATGTCTAAATGCTCTAATGCAGGGGTAATAACTCTAGAAGACTCGATGTAATATCCGGATATTAGTTACTAAGTCATCGCCTTGATATGCAGGAATAGTTTCAAAATGGACGACTACTGATGGCTCCTTATGACACATGGCCTCAAATCATATGGGCAAAGTTTCGTACGAAGCTTTCCAAACTCCAAATATTTTTTCTAGTGACATTTTCTTAGCCAACCATGCTTTCCGATAGCTGATGGTGTAATTAAACTTTGACTGCACTTCTGCAATAACTGATTTCACCTTTATCGATGGGTCAGCCTCTACCAATGGCTTTATTGCTTCTGCAATTGTGTTCGAATCCAGCTTCGAATGATCCTGAAAAATGGCAGCTCTGGTACAAGTGTGACTACTATTATACCTCCTTATAACCTAATAGTATTTTCTGCGGATCATGGTAACCCTGATCAGCCAATCACAACCTGACTCATACGGTGTACACTTGGCATAAAATGTCAACGATTTCGACTCATAGACCCGGTAGTCTACACCTCTTTAGATGGTATAATCTTTTATCGCCATAATAACAGCTTCCTTGAAACTGAATTCCATTCCCATGGCAAATTCACCATCTACCATAATAGGAATTTCTACACGACACAGCCACATCATAAATATTTAATAAACAAATATTTCATGAGTGAAACTAAAACTAAAATCTATCTATAACTATTTGGTCCATCGATCAATATAAATTATAACAAAATTCTAATCCTTCTTATAAATATAGGCAATTACGTACCTGCATTCATATATTCAGAAAATTTCAGAGCATGTATGGCCTCTAAATCCAAAGCTTGCATGAAAGATGGCTCATCAAACGGATGTTCGTTTGCCAGTGTATTTGCCACGTCTGTCACATTTGTCTCTATAGTGTCGTCACCTTGATCTTCATCTCCATCTGGACCAACAACTTCGTAATTGCTTTCAAACTCTTCCTCACTGTCACTATTGTAATCTTCCCGTTCAATATTTCGGTTGGCTTCAGATTGTTCGAACTCAATATACAACTCAATGAACGACATCTGAGCGCAACTTTCAATATACATTGAAAACATCTCTTGCATGCTCGCTTCATCAGTTATATATTTGGTTTAAAATTTAACGAATCCACCAAATACCAGTATAGGATACCTGTATAAAATATATGATATTTTCCTTGACATTTCAGAATCTATCTTCTCACAAAACCTACCTTTTAGTTCTTCGAATGAGATTGTGAATGGAATAACAATATCTAACGAATTTTCACAAACAAATTTCACTCCTTTAGATGTTTGTAACAAAATCTGACCAAAATAATATACTTTTAATAGAACTCTATGATGAGCGGATAATTTATACGCTTTTTGGCATTGTTTTTAGTATGTTTTTAGTAGGATCTAGTCACTTTTAGGGATGTTTTCATTAGTTTTTATGTTAAATTCACATTTCTGGACTTTACTATGAGTTTGTGTGTTTTTCTGTGATTTCAGGTATTTTCTGGCTGAAATTGAGGGACTTGAGCAGAAATCAGATTCAGAGGTTGAAAAAGGACTGCTGATGCTGTTGGATTCTGACCTCCCTGCACTCTAAGTGGATTTTCTGGAGCTACAGAACTCGAAATGGCACGCTTCCAATTGCGTTGGAAAGTAGACATCCAGGGCTTTCCAGCAATATATAATAGTCCATACTTTGGCTAAGAATAGGCGACGTAAACTGGCGTTCAACGCCAGCTCTCTGCCCAATTCTGGCGTCCAGCGCCAGAAAAGGATCCAAAACCAGAGTTGAACGCCCAAACTGGCACAAATACTGGCGTTCAACTCCACAAATGGCCTCTGCACGTGCAACACTCAGTCTCAGCCCAAACACACACCAAGTGGGCCCCGGAAGTGGATTTATGCATCAACTACTTACTTCTGTAAACCCTAGTAGCTAGATTATTATAAATAGGACCTCTTACTATTGTATTAGGCATATTTGGTCTCAGTTTTAATCCATTGTTCATCTTAGGAGACTATTGATCACGCTTTAGGGGGCTGGCCATCTCGGCCATGCCTGGACCTTTCACTTATGTATTTTCAATGGTAGAGTTTCTACACTCCATAGATTAAGGTGTGGAGCTCTGCTGTTCCTCAAAGATTAATGCAAAGTACTACTATTTTCTATTCAATTCTTCTTATTTCAATTCTAAGATATCCATTCGCACCCAAGAACGTGATGAAGGTGATGATTATGTGTGACGCTCATCATCCTTC
>NC_029794.2:116968005-116971266 GCF_000816755.2 Arachis ipaensis
AGGTTCAGAGGAACGAAAGCATCTCCATTCGCTTATCTGAAATTCCTACCAATGATTTACATAAGTATCTCTATCCCTATTATATAATATTCGAAAACACTATTATCACTTTATATCCGCCTGACTAAGATTTGCAAGGTGACCATAGCTTGCTTCATACCAACAATCTCCGTGGGATTCGACCCTTACTCACGTAAGGTATTACTTGGACGATCCAGTGCACTTGCTGGTTAGTTGTATCGAAGTTGTGAACCATGGTATTGGCACCATGTTATTGGCGCCATTGCCAGGGAAAGAAAGAGCCATGAATTTTACATAATTGCAGTGTAATCACGATTACGCGTACCAAGTTGCTCTCGTTGCCAAGGATTGTTCGAGCCTGGACATCACAATTTCGTGCACCAAGTTTTTGGCGCCGTTGCCGGGGATTGTTTGAGTTTGGACAACTGACGGTTCATCTTGTTGCTCAGATTAGGTAATTTTTTTTTATTTTATTTTCAACATTTTTTCAAAAATATTTCTAAAATTTTCTCATCTGTTTTCGAAAAAAAAATGTTTTCAAAAATTTTATTCAAGATTTTTAAGAATGAATTCTAGTGTTTCATGAAGCAAGTGAAGCCTGGCTGACTGTAAAGCCATGTCTAAATTCTTTTGGACTGAGGCTTCCAAACCATCAGAGGTAAGTTACATGCTTGATAAATGATGAGCAGCAATTTGTTATCAAGAGCAATATACTCTGGTGTTACATGCTAAAGCTTGGCTGGCCATTGGCCATGTCTAGTGTTTTGGACTAAACTAATTTCAATCATATCTTTTCAAAAATATCTACTTATCTTATCTTTTTCAAAAAAATATCTTTTTAAAATATCTTTTCTAACTTCCTAACTTCTTATCTTTTTCAAAATTTTGTTTCAACTAACTAACTAACTTTTTGTTTGTTTCTTAACTTTTTCAAAACTACCTAACCAACTCTCTCTCTCTCATTTTTCGAAAATATCTTCCCCCTTTTTCAAAATTTCTTTTTAATTTATTAATTAATTTAATTTTTAAATCTTAATTTTCAAAAATTACTAACATTTTTCAAAAAACCATTTTCGAAAATCACTAACTCTTTTTCAAAATAATTTTCGAAAATTATCCCTCCCCCATCTTATTCTATTTATTCATTCATATCCTAACATCTCATCTCACATCTCTGCCATCCTCACAGTTGTGTTTCTTCCATTATATTACATTCTTTGTCTCCCCCTCTTCTTCTACTCACACAGGGATCCCTATACTGTGGTATAAAGGATCTCTATTATTATTATTATTTTTCTGTGCCTTCTTCTTTGTCATATGAGCAGGAGCAAGGATAAAAACATTCTTGTGGAAGCAGATCCAGAACCTGAAAGGACTCTGAAGAAAAAATTAAGAGAAGCTAAAATACAACAATCCAGAGATAACCTTTCAGAAATTTTCGAACAGGAGAAGGAGATGGCAGCCGAAAATAATAATAATGTAAGGAAGATGCTTGACAGTTCATGTACACTTCTGAAAGGAATCCTGTGAGTAATGGGATGCCTATGAAGAAGGGAGTTCTTGAAGTTGATACTCTGAATGCCATATTGGCTCAGAATAAAATATTGACTCAGCAAGTCAATATGATCTCTCGGAGTCTGCATGGAATGCAAGCTGCATCCAACAGTACTCAAGAGGCTTCTTATGCAGAAGAAGCTTATGATCCTGAGAACCCTGCAATAGCAGAGGTAAATTACTTAGGTGAACCTTATGGAAACACCTATAACTCATCATGGAGAAATCATCCAAATTTCTCATGGAATGATCAAAAGCCTCAACAAGGCTTTAACAATGGTGGAAGAAACAGATTTAACAATAATAAACCTTTTCCATCATCCACTCAGCAACAGATAAAGAACTCTGAACAAAATGCTTCTAATTTAGCAAATCTAGTCTCTGATCTATCTAAGGCCACTGTAAGTTTCATGAATGAAACAAGGTCTTCCATTAGAAATTTGGAAGCACAAGTGGGCCAGCTGAGTAAAAGGATCACTGAAATCCCTCCTAGTACTCTCCCAAGCAATACAGAAGAGAATCCAAAAGGAGAGTGCAAGGCCATTGACATAAGCGCCATGGCCGAACCTGTGAGGAGAGGAGAGGACGTGAATCCCAAGGAGGAAGACCTCCTGGGACGTCCAGTGGTCAATAAAGAGCTTCCCTCTGAGGAACCAAAGGACTCTGGGGCTCATCTAGAGACCATAGAGATCCCATTGAACCTCCTTATGCCCTTCATGAGCTCTGATGAGTATTCCTCTTCTGAAGAGAATGAGGATGTTACTGAAGAGCAAACTGTTGGTTCTGGTGTTGAACGCCCAAAATGGGCAGCTTCTGGGCGCTGAACGCCAGAACATGCATGGTTCTGGCGTTCAACGCCAGAAATGGCACACAAATGGGCGTTGAACGCCCAAATTGGCCACCAACCTGGCGCTGAACGCCCAGAGTTGGGTACAAAGGCATTTTTACATGCCTAATGGGTGCAGGGATGTAAATCCTTGAACACCTCAGGATCTGTGGATCCCACAGGATCTACTCAGGATCTGTGGACCCCACAGGATCCACTAAGGATCTGTGGACCCCACAGGATCCCCACCTACCTCCACTCACTCCTTCTCACCACTCTCTTTCACACAACCCCATAAACACTCTTCCCCAAAAACCCTTCACCAATCACCTCAAACTCTCTTCCCCATCACCTCTTCACCACTCACATCCATCCACTCTTCCCCATAAACCTACCTCATAAACTCCACCTACCTTCAAAATTCAAAACCAATTTCCCACTCAAACCCACCCATATGGCCGAACCTTAACCCCCCTCCCTTCCCTATATAAAGACCTCCATTCTTCATCAATTCACACAACACACCCCTCTACACTCCTCTTGGCCGAAACCACATCTCCCTCTCCCTCTCCATATTTCTTCTTCTTCTTCTTCTATTCTTTTGTTTATTGCTCGAGGGCGAGCAATATTCTAAGTTTGGTGTGGTAAAAGCATAGCTTTTTTGTTTTTCCATTACCATTGATGGCACCCAAGACCGGAGAATCCTCTAGAAGAGGGGAAGGGAAGACAAAAGCTTCCACATCCGAGTCATGGGAGATAGAAAGATTCATCTCCAAAGCCCATCAAGACCACTTCTATGATGTTGTGGCCAAGAAGAAGGTGATCCCTGAGGTCCCTTTCAAACTCAAAAGAAATGAGTG
>NC_029794.2:116971298-116973605 GCF_000816755.2 Arachis ipaensis
TTGAGGGACTTGAGCAGAAATCAGATTCAGAGGTTGAAAAAGGACTGCTGATGCTGTTGGATTCTGACCTCCCTGCACTCTTAGTGGATTTTCTGGAGCTACAGAACTCGAAATGGCACGCTTCCAATTGCGTTGGAAAGTCGACATCCAGGGCTTTCCAGCAATATATAATAGTTCATACTTTGGCCAAGAATAGACGACGTAAACTGGCGTTCAACGCCAGCTCTCTGCCCAATTCTGGCGTCCAGCGCCGATAGCAGAAAAGCAGAGGTTCAGAGGAACGAAAGCATCTCCATTCGCTTATCTGAAATTCCTACCAATGAATTACATAAGTATTTCTATCCATATTTTATTGTATTAAATTCGAAAACACCATTATCCATTTATATCTGCCTGACTGAGATTTGCAAGGTGACCATAGCTTGCTTCATACCAACAATCTCCGTGGGATTCGACCCTTATTCACGTAAGGTATTACTTGGACGACCCAGTGCACTTGCTGGTTAGTTGTATCGAAGTTGTGAACCATGGTATTGGCACCATGATATTGGCGCCATTGCCAGGGAAAGAAAGAGCCATGAATTTTATATAATTGCAGTGTAATCACGATTATGCGTACCAAGTTGCTCACGTTGCCATGGATTGTTCGAGCCTGGACATCACAATTTCGTACACCACTCTATCATCCATTTTTCTCACTCACATGAATATGAACTTCACTGTCAATTTTTTTTGAACTCATACGAAATGATAGAGATAGATCTGGGTGGAAGAGCTGAGGGAAGAAGAAGAAGAAAAAGAAGGAGAGGAGATCTGCAAACTCGTATGCGACTTACACACACACATATATATAACAAATCGAACCAACCGATTTGTATTGACGCATTAAAATAACATATATAATAATTAAATCAGACGGTCCGATTTGATCTTCTCAAAATTAAAAAAATTAAAACTATATTGAAATCGAACGGTCCGATTAAATACACCAAAATTCAAATTTTTTCTCTCTCACAAATTAAACCGTCCGATTTGTATACCTAATTTTTTTTAACAAAAAAATTAAACGATCTGATTTTTTTATCCTATAATTCAAAAAAAAGTTATCCTACATTCATATCTAGCACCACCAATCTTCATAACGAACGAGACACAACACACACAATTTGTAATTCCAAAAAATTATCAATTCTCAAATTTAAATGATATTACTATTTTTTTTTTTTTAGAAATCGACTCGAAATAATATTATTTATCCATTGATATTTCTTCTTTTGAAATTAATTTTAGTTTCTCCTGTAATAACCATAGTTATAAAAATCGAATGGGACCGACTGGTTCGATCGAAAAACCGGTGAACCGAATTTTATACCGGTTCGGTTTAGTATATTGATCGCTTAAGGAAATGAACTGGTATGAACCGATCAAACTGGCTCAAATCGGTCAAAACTGACACGAACCAAAACCGAACCGGTCCAGTCAACAACGCAGTCAACGGTCAACCTGCGTGCCGATGACGTCAGCATGCGGGGAGTAGGAGTCGAACTTGGCTCTTCTGAAATAAAGACCAAGTTGACAACCACTGCACTAACCCGTTTCTTTAGATGCTTTTATAATATATATTTCAATTTTTTCTAACTAACACACACGCACGCACGCACGCACGCGCGCGCACACACACGCACACACGCACGCACGCACACACGCACACACGCACGCGCGTGCGCGCACACATATAAAAATATTTAGACCTTGAAATTATTCTTTGGATATAATTCATAGATTGTTATTCTTATTGTGTCTAATTAAGATACTATATAGTAGTATGAACTAATTATATGTCTATCTTTGTATTAGTTATTTATAGAATTCGACTTAATTGTTCTTAAAATATTAGTAAAAATATATATTTCAAATTTTTTAGGTTTTTGACTATTTTTTATTTTTTATTTATGTGAGAGCGATTTTACCGGTTAAACCAGTAACTCATCGGTTGAACCAATAAATCAATAACCTGACCAGTTCGATCATCAGTTCGGTTTTGACAACTAAGGTAACAACTGCATTAATTAAAAAAACTTTATAAACTATGAATATCATTAAGAGCTAATTGTATGGGATGTGAATTTTTAAATGATTAATTAGTGACATATATAGAAAAAGAGATATTTCAATTGTATTGTTAAGAAAAAATTATTCAATAATCTTTCTAAAATATAAAACTTTAAAAAAATAAAATTTTAAATTATATGTTATTATTTAAATTATTATTTTTGTTTTTTAATTTGTAATTGGATATTTTGAAGA
>NC_029794.2:116974228-116982761 GCF_000816755.2 Arachis ipaensis
GCAACCTTAACTAGGACACAGTTAGCTAAACCTATAAAAATATAAATTATGAATAAAATTAAAGATCTAAAAGAACACAATTATATTAATGATTCTAATTAATGTTAATTCAAACGTCACTTCTTAAATAAAATACAAATTAATTTTTTAAAATCTCAAATTTACGGTAAGTTTTATTCAAAAAATTCAAAAATAAATAAGAATTATTAGATTAAAAATAGAACAATTAGCAATAAAAATTAGTAGATTAAAATATAGATCTTTAAAAGTTAGAAAAAAATTAGTAAAATAATTATAAAAATATAAATAAAAACTCAACTCGTAAAGAATTATTAAATTTGTAAAATAAGAAAAAGTATCAAAATAATAATAAAATAAAAATAAAAAATAATATTATAAAATTTATAAAAAAATAAAACAATCCTCTAATAAAATTTTTGTTCAAAATTCAAATTTTAAACAAATTAAAAAATTGGTATCAAAGTCAAATTATCAATTTTAAGATATAGAAATACTTTTTAATAAAGATAATACTTTTAATTTATGTAACATGTCAAAAATCTAATACATAACAATCGGCTTTTTTACCCATATACGCATGAAAAATTTATTTATTCCCAAAATGTGCATAGGTGAAAACTATTCTCAAAATGGGCAGCTCTATTTCATATATGGCGGCCACGAAATGGATTTCAACACCATTTCAGGTTAGGTGCCCACGAAATGGGAGCACCATGTCAGGTACAGTAGGCACGAAATGGAGATCCCATTTCATGGATGGCAGTAACGAAATGGATAGACCAAATCAGGGACGACAGACGCGAAATAGACAGACCAAGTGTGTGTTTGGATTCACGTTTGGTCAAACTGGAGTTTGAATAAAAGTGATTTTGTAGAATTGATTTTAGATAGAAGTGAGTTTGTGCCAACATAATTTATGTTTGGCAATATTTACCAAAATTGATTTTGATAAAATAAATATTGTTTAAATAATATTAGTTAAAATCAGTCCTAGATAAATAATTAATTAATTACTAAAAAATATAATTTTAGGTTCTAATTTTTTATTTGTTATATTTTTATTATTATTTATAATTAATTTTTTATTTAATTTATCATTTTTAATAGGAACAATAATACATATTATCAAAAATTAAAATAGTAAACAGTGCACAAAAATTAGAATAATTATTTTAATACTCTCAATATTTTTTATTTAGAAAAAATTATGAAAAACAAATAATAACTAGCAACATTACGTTAGTGTTCAGAAAAGAAAAGTTGCCAAACATCAAAGAACAGCGTTCAAAGCACTTAACTGCACTTTTATCCTCTCCAATATATTTCACAAACACACCCTAAATCAGTTAGAATATGCAAAGAAAAAGTATTGATTAACTATACACCCACTAAAGTTATGCAAAGATTCACTAAGAATATTTTCTCCTATGTTAGAACTTAGAACTTAGAACTATGTTGGTAATTAACCTTTTTTGTTTATCCTTCTTCTATATTTCATAACTTGTCTCATTGAGCACTCTTGTTTAATGATAAAATATTTTTGCCATCTTGTATAGCAAATTGTGAAGAAGGAAAAGAACGAAGCCAGTCACTTGTTGGGCCATTTCGTGGCTGGTTCCTCGGAGGTTTGCATTTCGCAGGTGTCAGGGACGGATTGGGCCATTTCGTGGGTGCCCCGTCTGAGGTGCTCTATTTCGTGATTGCCTGGCTTGATATACAGCCTCTAACATGCACAAGTCCGCTTCTCCCCATTTCGCATGGAGCAGGATGGAAATGGTGGGTTAAACCATTTCGTAGGTGCCTCAGTTGAAATGGAGCTGCGTAATTTGAGAACTCTTTCCATGGATGCGTATTTTGGAAATAAATATTTTTTTCCTGCGTATATAGGTAAAAAAGCCCATAACAATCTATTTAATAAAAATCTCATTCTCCTGAAGTGATTTTCATTTGTGAAACTAAGAATATCACTTTATTTGTAGAGATGCAAAGAAGAAAATGTGGCTATGAGTTTGGATTTTGTGTGGCTCCAAATGGAAGTGCGAGAGGTTTGGCAGTTTGGTGGAAGGAGGGAGTCAAGCTGACTGTCAAAACACATGCTGAGTTTTTTTATCTATTTCACCACGGAAGATGCAAATGACCCAATTCCATTACATACCTTTATGGTTCATTTGCATAGCCAAGAGTCAACCCAATAGCAATAATTTGAGGCAATAATGCAACATATTTCCACGGAAAAATGAAAGATATGTAGTCATGGCAGATTTCAATGCTATTGTGTCAAACCTTGAGAAGGAAAGGGAAGAGATAAAGCACCAGCATCTATTCAACAGTTTTAGGAATTTATCAATGTGGCTGAACTTTGTGACATGGGTTATACTGCCACAAATTCACTTGGTGGAACCGAAGTGATGGCACTCGAGCAATAAGAGAGAGATTGGATAGAGGTTTTTTATCAAACAGATTCTGAATGGAGTTTCCTCTGGCATCCATAACTCACTTGGAGGATATAGGGTCGGACCATCGACCTATTTTGCTTTCAACCGATTCTGAAAGTGTGAAAAATAAATGCAGGTTCCGATTCTAGGAGTAGTGGTGCAGTAATTTTGAGATAAATATATTGTTGATGAGGTTTGGAAAGAAGCTATTACAAGTTTCGCTATGTATATTCTGTTTCAGAAGCTAAAGTAGGCACAGACTAGTAGAATGCTAGAAAATTAAAATCACAAATTCCAGAAAGCTCACAGAGGAGATTTCTCTAAAACTCATAGAAAAAAATAATTTGTTGCAGAGGACAACAAGGAAGAAAAAGTACAGTTGGAAGAACAACTAGCTCATGCGGTAGAAGAGGAAGAGAGATACTGGCGTGAAAAATCTAGGATTAACTGGCTGCAATGGGAGTCCAAAATACACTATTTTTTCATGCAAAATTTAAGATAAGAAACCGACATAATAAAATACGAAGATTGGAAGATGGACATAGAGGATGGCTTTATAAAGATCAGGAAATTGGTGAACAGGCACAATAGTTTTACCAAAACCTTTTTACCTCAAGTAATCTGAATAATCCTGACATGTTTTTGGAAGATTTGATGCCTAAAGTCACTGCTAGTATAAATAGAAATCTCCACGGGCCATTAACTAATCTAGAAATCAAGAGGGCAGTTTTCTCTATCTCTACTGAAGCAGCCCCAGGGGATGATGGGTTATCGGCTAAATTCTTTTAACATTTTCGGGGTATTATTGGTCAGGATGTGAAATCTGCAGTTAAGAGTTTCTTTTCAGGAGGAAGACTTCTAAAAGGCTTCAACCATACCCAAATTTGCTTAATTCCAAAGGTGAACAATGCTTCCTCTATGCAACAAATTAGACTGATATCTTTAAGAACTACATTCTACAAAATAATCTAAAAAATTCTTGTGCATAGAATGCAACCTTTTACAATAAGAATTATAAGTGAGAATCAAAGTGCTTTTATCAGGAGAAGACTCAAGTGACAATGTGCTGGTTGCTCATGAATGCATGCACTTTCTAAAGAATAACAAAACTGGGGATTCTGAAATGGAAATGAAGCTTGATATGAGTAAGGCCTACGATCGAGTGGAATGGAGTTACTTGTGATTTATATTGGAGAGATTAGGCTTTGGAAGAAGATGAATAAAGTGGATTTAGGAGTGTGTAACAACATTTTCGTATTCTGTTATTGTGGAAGGCTAATTAATGGATTTCTTTAGACCCGACAGAGGACTCCGACAAGGAGATTGTCTTTCACCCTACATATTCCTCATTTGTACAGAAGGGTTTTTCCATCTGCTCCACAAGAAAAAACAGAGTAACATGTTTCATGGTCTAAAGCTGAATTTTAGATGCCTCTCAATCAGCCATTTACTCTTTGCTGATGATTCAATTTTATTCAGTAAGACTAATCCTCTTAGTTGTGACAACCTACTCTGACTATTATTAGACTACGAAAATGTCAGTGGCCAACAAGTGAATCTAAACAAGTTCTCAATTTTTTTCAGCAAAAACACTCCTTTATTAATTCAATACCAACTAGCAGAGACATTGGGTATTTCTCATGTGGGTGCACAGAATAAATACCTAGGGATGCCGACAGTCATCAACAGATCAAAGAAACAAAACTTTGACTATATTAAGGCAAAAGTTTCTAAAAAGTTAGAACATTGTAAACGTTCCCTATTGTCGGCAAACGGGCGAGAAATTCTTATTAAAGCTGTTGGTACAGCGATTCCGATGTACACTCTTGGTTGTTTCAAGCTTCCGAATACGTTGATTGATGAGCTTCATCGACTTATGATGCGGTTTCGGTGGGGACAACGAAACAATAAAAGACGAAGCACTGGATAGATTGGGATGTGATGTGTAGGCCAAAAATATTAGGTGGAATGTGTTTCAAAGATTTGAAAGCATTTAATTTTGCCATGCTTGCTAAGCAAGGGTGGCGCTTGATCACCAGAGAACATTCACTAATGTTTAAGATATACAAGGGTAGATATTTCAAATTCTCCTCCTTTATAAAGGCAGAAATTGGTTCCAACCCTTTTTGGGCTTGGAGAAGTCTCATAAAGGGAAGAAAGATTCTGGAAAAAAGTCTTAAATGGCAGATTGGGTCTGGGGCGCTTATTCAAATTAGGGAGGAGCCCTGGTTCTGTGACGCACCACCATTTAGAGTATCTCATGACAATAACCTAGACCCAGCTCTAATTTGGGTGAAACAGTTATTGATAGAGGATGGAAACTAGAATCGGCAATGTATCAACAACAATGTCAACCAATCAGAAGCTCAAATTATCTACCGTATCCCAAAGGACATGAGATAGATAAGTTAATTTGGAGTAAGGAAAAGAACGACATCTACTCAGTGTCTACAGGGTATGACTTAGCTTTCTACTTTTACCATCGCCATGAGCAGCAGTTAGATCACAGATTCAGAGCTTCAAAGCTATGGAATGCAATTTGAAATATTAAATGCCAACCAAAACTTAGAGTATTTTCTATGGAAGATAGGTCATGATGGCTTACCTACCATGTCAAAGATCGACTCTAGATTGTCTCACATATCTCCAATTTGTCCTTGGTGCGATCGTCAAGAGGAGAGTGCATTCCATTGCTTATTTGCATGCCAGTCTCAGCTGATGTTTGGTCCAAGCTAGGCCAGAATCTGGTTTCGTTAGAGCACCAACACCAAGCTCCATGGCAATGGATGGAAGAGAGTCTGAACCTAATTCAATTAAAGAGCCACAATAAACAACTAATTTTATAGTTCATGTCCACACTTTGGGGCATATAGAGGACAAGAAATCTGCTGATATTTGAAGAGAAAAGAATTTCACCTGAGAAAATTCTATCTCAGGCGGAAAATGTTGCAATGGAGTTTGCTATGTTATCTTCTCTGCCAAGATGATCTTCCTTTTCTTTGAACATTACGTTCAACTACTCAATTTTTTTCCTCTGAACCTTGAAGGCTTTTTTTCTAGACTATTCTATGTTTGATTATGCATTTGGGAAAACCCACTTTTGATGTATTGTTGTCCATGTATTGGACCAACCTTTTTTTCTATTGGAAATAAAATTACCTGTATTTGATTTTAAAAAAAATCTATTTAATGGGCGAGATCAAACGCCTTTATTTAAAGACGTTTAAAAAACATTTTAAATGTGTGTTTAAGTCTCGGTCTTACAATATAGTATATCTATCTAGTTTCAGAATCGCCACTATCTATCGGTCAGATTTTTTATAGTGCTTAATTATCAACTTTAGTTAATTTAGGCATATATCAGCCTTCAAAGGTGTGAGAATTTGTTCGCTTATTAGGGTTAGTTATAGCTTTGATTACTGTTACTTTTGAAACTTCAAAGTGTATACAAAATGATCCAATAAATTTACCTAATAAAAGATTGAACATTATTAGGTATGAAAGAATCTTTACTTGTGCAGTAAGAAAACTGACAGGTTTTAGAAAAGCAAGCTTAGGAACAGAGAATTGAAAAAAGAACAGGCATTGATGAATAGGGGTGGCAAACAGGTTGAAATATGTCGGATCGGTCCGCATAATCCGTCAAAAAAGACGGGTTGAACTAAAAATTTGAAATCACCAAATTTAAAAAGTCCGTTTAATCTGCACCGTCTAATTTGTGGGTTTTGGTGGACTTCAGCAAGGCAGAGTGGACTTCTTCGGAGGGCCAGGTGTTTTTTTGTTCAGAACCATTATATTTTTTTACAAATTTCTATGATGTTATTGATCTACAAGAAGATGAAAATAATAATTGAAGATGTTCTAAGTTATATTTTGAATTATGTTTTATGTTTTATGTTTGATTGATTATAAACTTGAAGATGTTTAATTATATATTTTGGACAATATTAGTTTTGCTTTGGATAATGTTGGTTTTATTATTTTATTTAAAAAAACTTAATTTATGATTATGTTTATTATATATTTATAATTATAAGGACTTTAATGTTTGTGAATTTAGAAATTATAATTTTTTTATGTCTATAAAATTATAAATTTATTGAAATGATTGTGAAATAATTATATATATTGATTTGACTTGTTCTGCCAACTCGCTAACCCGCTGATAGATAGAACAGAAGAAAAATTCAAGTCCACCTCACTAGATGGAGCAGAACGAACTTTTCTGTTTGCCACTGCTATTGATAAAGAAGACTAATTGAATTAATCTGAGATGTGTGTATGAACTGCACCATTAGATATATTTGTACTAACATAACTGTCTAGCTAAAACAACAAATCAATCTTGGTTTTCTTGATCCTTCACACACTCCTTCAAACTACAATGTGAACTACATGTGACAACCTCTTGTTCATTTTGTCTCGAACAATTTGAATGTCAAGTTGGACATGTTTGGAACGCTGGATTTGCACTCAACATTATAATGCTCATGGTGTCACGGAGAATTATTGTTGGTCACGTGTATGTGAAGTTTAATTCTTAATTCCAGTAGTTTAATTCTTAAATCATTTTCTCGGTTGATACATGCATGACACATCAATTAAAAGCTGTTTAATATATATATGATACAGTAATTATATAATATTTTTTATTTAAATATTAATTAAATGAGTATGTTAATTTGCTCCCAAAAAAAAGAGCGGAGCGCACAGCTCACTAAAAAAAACTCTTATTAGAAATAAGATCTACAATCTAAACTAATAGATTTTGGATTTTTTATTTAAACAAATTTAAAAAATAATTATTTCTAGACGTACACAATAAAATATTACCTTGCAAAATTAAATTGCATTTTGCACCAAGGAGTAGCGAAATCATCATGTTACATGCAAGATGCAACTATAAGCATTTTTCATCCCATTTTAGATTTGAACCATTTATATAAACATAACAAAATGAACATTTAACATTTGTCTAATTTATAAGGAGTGTATGTAATACTCTTTATTTAATAAAAAACGCTTAAGAATAAACCCTAAAACACTAGTTACTTTTAAAAATTTTGAAAACCCTTAAAAAATAAATACTTTTTTGACGAAAAGATACATATTAAAATAGACAAATACTTTGAGAAAATAAACGGAAGGAAAAAACACATATTTACTGAAGATATAAAAAAGCAATGCTAAAGAACTAATAGAATTTATCATTTTAAATCAGTAATTAACTAACAAAATTTAAGAGTATAAACAAAAATATGTTGTTAGATTATTAGACTAAATTAATTATAAATATTTGTCAAAAATAATAAATTCTGTCATACTTAAATATTTTTCTATATAAAATCTGCTACTGAAAGGTAAAAAATAACTTAGGTTTGAACATATAAATTGTACCAATAATACATACTAAAAAAAGTAAAAATGCTATTTGTAAACTAAAATTAGCCACTAAAATCAGTCATCAATATATTTGTATATAAATACATGTGTGGTTTAATTTATTTTTAATATATATTTATATTTTAATATATATTTTATACTATTGACTAATTTTAGTGGCTAATTTTAGTATACATGGAACACCGTCGCTAAAAAAAATTTAACTTATTACCGTTTTATATTTATAATGGAAAAGGTTTAAAAAAAAGTAATTTGATCCAAACTAAGTTTACATAAACAAATACTAGATCACTTGAGCAATAATAGTTTCTAATAATATACATTTGGTACTCATTATATATTTTGTTTCTAACAAGTAGTCATCGGGTCGTAGGCCATGAAGTTTGGGTAGTTGTGAGAAATTTAGGGTATTTATGTGTCTGACCAACTCATCAAATTTGGTTCAAAAGTAAAAGCTAATAATTAATAAGAGAAGAAAGGATGAAGCATGTGAAAAGTTTTTTTGTTCAGGTGAAAGGTTTCATCATCCACCCTGTTTCTCTTTTTCCAACTTCTCTCTTCTTCCAATTTTCCATTGGATAATCATTGGTGGCCACATCTATTTGTTTCCTAAAACCTATGTTATTCTCTTTTAGGTTTTTTGTTTCTTTCTTGTATTTTAGAAGTTATCTCTT
>NC_029794.2:116982771-117006077 GCF_000816755.2 Arachis ipaensis
ATATGTATGTACATATAATATATGAAAAAACGTAATGCTGTATTTATTCTATAAATAAATGTAATAAAATATTTAATAGAATAATAGTTTAACCAGAAATAAAAACAAAGGATCACCTTCATTTTACTTTATTATTTATAGAACTGAACAAAAACAAATGAACTCAACTTTATTTATAAGGTATTATTAGACAGGTTAGAGATATTTGTTTGTTGAATGTAAAATAATACATTGGATAAAGTAATGTTTTGGTCTCTACCGTTTGGAGTGAATTTTATTTGGTTTTTAACGTTTTAATGGTCCTATTTTTATTCCAAAACATTTAAAATGGTATTAATATTATCCCGCTGCCAATAACAATTAATGGAATTGATGTACTATTTCTTCTCCTACTTTCACCCTCTCAACAAATCTAAATCTCATTCTCCTATTTTCTTTTACACTATTAATTCTCCAAGAAGAGTTTGAGGAGAATGAAGAAAGGAGTAGGAGAATAGGATTTGGACTTGCCGAGAGGGTGAAGGTGGGAGAGAGGCGTTGAAACGTAGCTTTTTTTCCCCAAAGATAGTAGGTTATATTTCATTAATTATTGAAAAATAAAATACAAAGATGTCTAAAAGTAGGACAGCATAATAAAAGGTGGCGATTTCCCAAAAATACTACACTGAAGGTATTCATCCAACGGTGCGTGGTCGAAAAACGAAGAAAAATCTTAAAGAAGAAAGAATGATAAATTAAATTGAATGAAACTAAGAGTTTGCCTCATGGAGAAGACGACTGATGCGTGAGCATCCTTTCTATCTTTTCCTAGTGAATTTGCATTCAAATTGTTGAGTTGTTTTCAATTTCTGTTTATTTCAGGTAGCATTCGGATGGATTTGATGGAATTTTGTAGCAGAAAAGGAAGAAAGCGAATGATGTTGTCAACTCCAACCTCCTTGCACTCAAATAAGAATAACTTGAGCTACAGAGATCCAATTGACGTGATTCTAGCAGCATTGAAAAGCTAACTTCAAGAGCTTTCCAACGATATATAATAGTATACCCTTTTCTGACATTTCGTACGTACAACCCCATGCTGAACTTGAGGAACTCCAAGTTCAGTGCCATATCAAAAGCTCCAAAGAAAGTTTGTGCGCATCACTCCACGCTGAACTTAGGTTAATCCAAGTTCAGCGTGGACTCAAGAAAAAGCACGAGTTTAGCCACTGCCTCCTCCACGCTGAACTTGGGAATTCTCAAGTTCAGTGTGGACCTTAATGAAGGAGTGGTCCCCAATGCGTTCCAAAGGTTACGAGAATCAATTAATTTATTTTAGTTAAACTTTAATTTTATTTATAATTAGTAAAAGATATTATTTTAGTTTTAGGAAATATATTTTACATTAATTAGTATTAGATATAAAAGGGAAAGGAATCAGCCCTTCGGGCTAGAATCTCTTCTCAGACCTCATTCCGCACTTTACAGTTTTACAGAATCCTAGTTTTCTCTCTGAACCATGAGCAACTAAATCTCCACTGTTAAGGTTAAGAGCTCTGTCTATTGTATGAATTGATACTATTATTTTTCTATTTTAATTCATGTACTAATTTATATTTCAAGAATTGTTTTTGTTTTTTATCTTATGAATTTGGGTGGAACGGAAGTATGACCCTTGTTCTAATTGATGAGTTCTTGTATAACTTGGAAAAGCTCTTTATTTGAACAACAGCTTGAGAACATATTCTCCTAAATCACTAATTATCTGGACTTAACGGGATACGTGACATATAATTCTCTTATATTTGGGTGATTAGGGTTTTTGTGGCATATAAACTAGAATTGAACTTCACCCTCTAATTGGAATTAAGTGACCAAGGAATTGGCGGCTAATGAATTTTAGAGGAGACTAAAAAGGTCTAAGAAATTAGGGTTTAGTCACATATAGTTTGCCATGAATTAAATCTTGCATGATTAAAATAGTTAGTAAGAAAAGTCAATCCAGAAAATATATTTCTCTGAAGCCTTAACTGTTTCTCCATATATTATTCACAACTTATTTACAGCTTGTTTTCTGATATTTTGAATTTACTGGTAATGCAATTGAGACCCAAACACCATTTTCTGTTTGTCTGACTAAGTAAATCACTTAACCTTTGTTGCTTAGTCCATCAATTCTCGTGGGATCGACCCTCATTCACCTGAGGTACTACTTGGTACGACCCGGTGCACTTGCCGGTTAGTTTGTGGGTTATAAATTTCACACCAAGTTTTTGGCCTAAACTGGAAGCTCTTTGGATTTCACGGAGCAACTTGACAGAGCTTGCTAGATGGCAGACGGCATTGAAGTAGAACCTTCAAAAATCAATTGGTTGCGAGCTTTCCAGCAGTTCCAGCAAATGATGGCAAGAAATTGAAGATTACGGTTAGCATTCTTCAATGGGTTAAGCATCTCTGTTGATGCAGTCCACCATGTCCAAAAGTCGTTAGGACTCTGAGGGAAAGACAGTCACGAAGATAACTCTGAGACCATACATCTTTAATTCTAGAGCAATCGATCAAACAATGAGTGACTGTTTCTGTTGCTTCATGACAGCAGGGGCATATTGGTGATATAGATAGGATGCGGTGATGAATCTGAGCAAGCACCAGAAGCCGACCATAGAGAGCTTTCCAGATAAATAGCTTAATTTTATGAGGCAAGTTCAACTTCTATAGATCAATCCATGGCTTTTTCTGCTGCATATAATTAGAGCAAAGTTCCAGAGGCGGATGGTAAAATAAATAGCTAATTCTGTAACCTGAAGCTGTATCATATTGCTTCGATTTGTTCAAATCCCATTGCAATTTGTCCCTACTCTGTTGAATTTTAATTGACAAAATTCTGTTTGCAACGTCTTGGAAAAATAATTCTTGAATGAGATTCTGATTCCAATTCCTATCTTCAATAATTAGATCTTTAACTCTTGGAACCAACTCAGAAATAGTCTGTCTATTTGGCATGTCAGAAATCATTAAAGGATACGGAGGAGGCAGCCAAGGATTCTCAAAGGTTCAGATATTCTCTGCAGTACCCACAGCCCAATTAAAACCTTTTTTAACAATCTTTCGGCCTTTCGGTATGCTCCTCCATCTCCAAGAAGGTAAGACTCCAAATTCTGCCATTATAGAATTGCCATTGCTAAAGTATTTACCTCTTAGGATTTTGGATAATAGAGAAGTAGGTTGTGTTACGAGTCGCCAAAACTGTTTGCCTAAAAGCGCTAGATTTTGGATTATGAGATCTTTAAATCCAAGGCCTCATTCTCTTCGTGGGCGAGTCATAGTGTCCCAGCTAATCCAAGCCATCCACCTTTCAGAACCTTTTTGTCCCCACTAGAACTGAGAAAGTAGAGAGTGAATTTTCGAAATTAAACCATCAGGCAACTTGAAGTAAGACAATGTATAAATAGGAATAGCTTCTCCTACTACCTTAAGCAATACATGTCTACCACCTGACGATAGAAGATTGCACTTCCACCCTTAGATTCTTTTCCGAACCTTCTCTTTAATCATACTAAAAGAAGCCTTTTTTGATTTAGACACTGTAGAAGGCAAACCAAGGTATTTATCCTGAGCCCCAATATGATTAATATTCATAGAGTTAGCCAGTAGTGTACGAGTAGTGGAGGGAGTGTTGTGGCTAAAGAATACGGTATATTTATTAAGATTTACCCTCTGGCCACTGATGCTTTCATAAGAATTTAATAAATACAGGATGTTTAAACATGCTTCAGGATTAGCCTTACAAAATAAGATGGAATCATCAGCAAAGAGGATGTGGTTGACCTTGGGACATCGCCTATGTATTTGAAGACCCTGAATTAGTCTGTTTTGTTCTGCCTTATGTAGCGAGAAAGAGAGACCTTCTGCACAGAAAAGAAAAAGATTGCGAGATAGAAGATCTCCTTGTCGAATACCTCTATTTGGTTTGAAGAAACCATAGGGTTGTCCTTCCACAATAACAGAATAAGAAACAGTTGTCACTAATTCTCGAATCCACATGATCCACCGGAAGTCAAAACCAAACTTCTCCAATATAAACCAAAGAAAGTGTCATTCCATCCTGTCATATGCCTTACTCATATCTAATTTTAGCGCCATTTAATTTTCGAGTCCCCATTTTTTGTTCTTCAAGTAATGCATACACTCGTGAGCAATTAGGATATTATCAGAGATTAATCTGCCTTTAATAAAAGTACTCTGCGTAGGGCTAATTAGTCTATTCATTATACCCTGAAGTCTATGTACAAATACATTAGAGATAATCTTGTAAAAGACTGAGGATAGGCTTATTGGTCTTACCTGAGTCATATCTTTAGCATCAGAAATCTTAGGAATAAGACAGATCTGAGTATGGTTAAAACCCTTCAAAATTCTGCCCCCTGAAAAGAAGCTCTTAACTCCTCAAAACACATCACCACTGAGTATGTTCCAAAAGCTTTGAAAAAATTTTGTTGTCATACCATCATCTCCTGGAGCACTTTGAGGATGAATGCTAAATGTTGCACATTTCACTTCCTCCATAGTCACTGGTCTTTGAAGCCTACGGTTCATATGAGTTGTAGCCTTAGGTTCAAAATCAGTAAACAGAGGTTCAGTGTTCTCATGACAAGTGGAGGAAAATATGTTCTTGAAATAAGATTCAGCCACAGAAGCAATACCAGCATTTGAACTAGCTACTTCACCATCACTGCCAGTTAGTTGCCAAATTTTATTCCTTCGGGTTCGATTTCTAAATTTATGATGGAAGAAAGCTGTATTCTGATCGCCGGATTTGAGCCATTTGACTCTAGACTTATCTTTCCAATAAGATTCCTCATTTTGCAATGCTTTTTCAAGTTTGTCCTCTATTTCTGAAATGATGTCGCCTCCATGAATTCCTCTTAAACGAAGTTCCTCTAATTTAGACTGTAGTAAATCAATCTCCACCTTCAAATTAGATCTGTGTTCTTGCTGCCATCTGACAATCTTATGCCGACAATGCTTTATTTTTTGAGCTAGGATATACATGGCTGAACTATCAATCTGTTCGTGCCAAACCTCTCTAACAATCTGCCTTATTTCATCATTGAAACACCATCTTGGAATTTGAATCGCCGTTTAGATCTCTCAGTTCTCATATTAGAGTCTAAGAGAAGAGGGGAGTGGTCCGACCCTGATTCTGACAGTCTAAGAACCGTTGTATTGGGATAGAGTTGCTGCCAATCAACTCTTACCAGGAATCGATCCAGTCTTTCCTGTATCAACTCATCACCATTCCATCTATTCGACCAAGTAAATGGTCTTCCGACCATACCAATATCAATCAGGGAATTATCATCAATAAAATTGTTAAAGGTTTCAATAGAAGAAGATTTAGCACCCCCGCCTGCTTTCTCCAATTGATTAGAAATAGCATTAAAATCACTTATTAACACAACCTTACCATCGAACTGTTGAGTGACTGAAGTTAATTCAGTAAACTGAGTTATTCTATGTTGATCATTTGAATTGAGATAAACACCTAGAACACTATAGGGATCATTAGAATCAGCTGTCAGAACTGATGCCGCAATGAAGAATCTACCATGCTGTAAAATCTGAACAGTGCAACCATCCCTCCATGCCATTGCCAAACCCCCTGAAAATCCATCCGAATCCATAATAAACCATTCCTTGAAACCACAAGATCTTAGTTTTCCTTCAACTTATCGAGATTGATTTTTTGTTTCACAGATGAAACCAACCTCGGGGGAGTAGGATTTGCAAATCCCTTTAAGATTGTGGATTGTCAGGGGTCTCCCCAAACCCCGACAATTTCACGAGAGCAGTTTCATATTTCTTTGGGTGCCACTTGAAGGCTGTCACCCTCCACCGTCATGGCATCAGAGACAATATTATTGAGACAAATTTTCTTTGAAATATCTTCAGTACCATTACCTCCACTCCTCCGTTTGAAACCTATCACAGACTTTCTGGCAAGTTGTTTCAGGTTTGGCTTTTTGTTCTCCTTTCTAAGCTTGGATATGACGTTGTTATTGTGTTGGCATTATTTATGGGATAGGATATCTCCAATAAAGCATTAGAAGAAGAATTAGTATCAACAGTCGTACCTGTGTTTTCTGATTCACCCTCATTTCTTGCTCTAGAACTCGAATTAGCAGCAATTTTTTCATTATTCTATTTTTTCCGATCATCTTGCACACTCAATTTTGGAAAACTATCAAAAAGCCAAGCAGGTGGAGATTTTTTCTTCAGTTGAACTAGAATAGTACCATTCCAAGGTTGGTTAGGATTGAAGGAAGCTCTCTTTTCAATTAAACACCTACCGATTTGATCTGCCTTAAGCCATTCACCAACTCTATCTTTTTTTATATTATTTTGGGCAGAATCATCAATAAAAATTGGTAGTTCTTAGATTCATGCCCCAATTTTGCACAATAAGTACAGAACACACCTATACTTTCATAGCATACTCCAATTTCCAATATTTTCTTATTAGGATCAAGCAATTTCAGTGTATCCCTCACTCTTTTATCACCGTTCAGTTTTACTTTAACCTTCACTATGCGTATATCTTTGCCTCTAACTTCAAATAGAGCAATATCTTCAATTTGACTAAGTCTCCCACCCAATTTTGGGCCAACCTCAAGCGTTTTGTATTGTTCAGGCAATCCCCAAAATTGTGCCCATACAGGAAAAGAAGAGATGTGATTATCCTCCATGTTTATTGACTGCTTCCATCCGCGAACATGAATAACAAAACTCTTGGAATAACCAAGGCGAACCCCTCTCAATTCGAGTCACATCAGAGTTATTCTCAAAGAAAAATTAAAACTGGTTCCTGAATTTTTTTACTACTCTGAATCCTTCTGGTTTATTCTATATTGCATAGAGAGCTCCTTATATGGTACCTATGAAAAAGATCCGATCTGAGAACATCCTTTCGGACAGGTTCAATGTACAGGCTTAAATTCCTTCGGAAACATCTTCATAAGCTAAAACGATCAAATCATCCTCCTGATCACTATCAATTATATGAGGGTTTTGAGTCTTAAATTTGTTGCTCATGGTGTAAAAAAGTCAGAATTGGTATTTAATGATTCCAGAGAGAAATAAGATATATGGCATGAGTGAATTAGAAAACGGAATGAATTAAAAGAGGAATGAATTGGGAGAGGAAACGAAAATTAGGGAACTAAGTGGGAAAGAAATTAAGAGAAGAAAGTAGAATAAGATGGAAAAGACTTTGACGAAGAAAAGACAAAGAAAGGTGTAACCATGGAGGCAGCGCAGTGAAACCCTAGCAGAGCATGGACGAACTCATGGGGCGCTAGATGAGGAGTACTACTCCCGCAACTAACAAACGTAGCTTTAACAAAAACATTATTAATAATACATCAATTTCGTTAAGTATTAATGAAGGATTTGACGATAAGATAAGATTGATGCCATTTTAAACGTTTCGGAATAAAATATGACGATTAAAATATTAGAGATCAAAATATAATTTACCCTAAATAATACTTTATCCTAATATATTTTTATTATGGTTTGATAAAATTAAATTAAATTTTTGTATTTTTCAAGAAGATTACCTGTAGTTTAAAACGAGAATTAATTCCTTATTCAATAATATCAAAGTACTCTATCTTTAATCATATTTAAAATGTCACAAAAAAATTTATATTTAAAAATAAAAAATATTTAATAATTAAAAAATTAATCCGAATTTAACTTATTTAACAATAATTAATAAATATTAAATAAGACAAATTTCGATAATTTTTTTTTATCTACGTACCTATCATGACCGTATAAAAATATTTCTCATCCTTAGATGTTGTATTTGCCGTTATGATTTAGATATGAAATTTGAACAAAGCTTGCATGTATAACTTTGTTTGCAACCATAGTTAGATCTAAGGCCTATGAATTTGCTATTTAAATCAATGGCCCATTGACGTCATTGCCGCCCTTGTTTTAGTACTATTTTTTTATATAATAAAATATTATTTTAATTTTATTTTTGTTCAAATATTTTATTTTGTCAAAAATGCTTAAATCAAAGTTAATGTACTTTCAACAAAATTATTATGGTTGTTCAAAACAGGGATTAATTCCTCGTTGAATAATATATATCAAAGTACTTCATCTTCATATTTAAAAATATTAGTATTGAACTCGTGCGAGTACGAATTTTACATTTTAATTTGACATGGAAAATCAAAAATAATATTTAATAATTATAAATTTCTCAAGTTTAGTATAACACTATCATCGTCATTATATAATAAACGTACTTAATATGTTATTTTATCTTTATTCAAAGTAAAATATAAATGAAACAGTTTAAAGACTATAATATTCTTGAGCCATAAAGAAAGAGACCTAAAAAAATTAGAACATATATAACTGTAATAGTAGCATGTCAATTTTACACTAAACTTTATATTATAAGGCTAATAAAAATTTATAGACAATCTAGTATTTTACTAACCTCATTAGAAAAACAATTGGCATATAATGTTGTGTTTCATGATATACATTTTATTTCAAGTCTGAAAGTATAGTTAATAAATTAGTTATATCTACGATAAATATTTGTACAAAAGTGTAAATCATAACATGTTACTAAAATGAAAATACTATTTTCTTATCTAAATATATATAATTAAAAACTTCGTTGAACACGACATTTGTTGTTGATGAGTTTAGATTGTTGTCTTCATCTAGAATTAAAATGTTCAGACCAGTGCGATTCTTAACTCTTGACAAAGCAATGTAAAGTTAGCCATTAGTGAACACTGATTTTGGCAAGTAAAGTCCTACATGTGATAATACTTTACCACATAGTGAAATACCTTAGTTTTTCAATATCTTTCTCTTCATATATAGTATCCTGTCAGCCAATAACGTCTAAGTTGCATTTTAAATACGATTTGATTTGTTAACACTATAGATATCAATAGCATCACAAACAGTTTTCTAAATTGATGATCAGACCTCATTAATAACTGTAATGAATTTTCTATCGTCACACAATAGTCCCATAAAATAGAAAGCTTCTTGGAAGCTAGGATATGTAATCTCATTAACTGTCCTAATAGACTCATATGTTGTGCAACATTTTTGAATAATTAACAAAATTCTCATATAGTAGATATCATCACATGTACCCAATGGAACATAGTTTAACCTCCCGATAGAATACTCTCTCTTGCGTGAATATCATTCCCTTTCTTCGCTATCATAAACAAATTGATTTAGAAACTCAGCATACGTTGAAGTTTGACCAACTTCAAATTCTTTGTTGGTCTCCATCCATGCTAAGAACATAGTACCTTTTCTGTTCTTTTGATCCATGATTTTCTCAAGATTGTCATCGTCTTTAAAGATTATATTTTACTTTCCAGATAAATAAAAACTTAATCTCATCACTGAAAGCCATCTCCGATGAATATCATAAGCTAAAGTTCTCTATACAGCCTCCCGTGCCACAATTATAAAATTATTTGATCTCATAATACATTTTTTTAAGTATGTTTTATCTTTTATATTTTTAATACTAACATACCAATAATAACATTTTAAATAAAAAGATAGAAAAATATTTATTCACCGAAAATAATTTTTTCTCAACAAATTAAAATTCTTCAAGTACAAAAAAGTTTAATATTACAAAAATATTTATAACAAAATAAAGTTAAAATAACAATCTAAATAAAAAATATTAAAAGATAGAAAAATATTTATTTTCAACAAAAATAATTTTTTTTTTACAAATTAAAATATTTCAAGTACAAAAAAAATAATATTATAAAATTTTTTGTAACAAAATAAAGTTAAAATAACAATTTAAATACAAAATATTAAAACAAATAAATTTGAATATATAGAATGAAATCTTGAAACAAATCCAAATAAATAAACTTACATTGAAGTTAATATTAAAATTCCTAGATTTCGTTTTACTCATCTATTATGTGTAAGGGTTTATATTTAAAAAATAATAATTGATTATCCGTCATCAACTTCTCTTAGCAAATTCATGATCAATCAAGACACAAGAGTCCTCTTAATCGAAGCATGTATTTTTTAATTTTTTTAATTTTAATTTATGTGCAAATAATTTAAAATTAAAAAGTAACAACTTAAACAAATAATAATAATTTATAATTTAAAAGAGTAATCAGTAAATAACTTAAAATTTAAAAAATAACCACCTAAGCAAAATAATTTAAAATTAAAAAAATAACAACCTAAACAAAATAACTTAAGTAAATAACTTAAATTTAAAAAGTAACAATCTCTTTTAAATTCGATTTTTTATTATTTTATCTTAAAATAATGTTTTGTTTTCGTTTTCAAATTTAAGCTCTTATTATTTTGTTTCTTACTACTACTTGCTTCTTATTGTTTTGTTATTACTTTTAAATTGTTGATTTTATTATTAAACAACCGTCCTAATTTTAAAATAATTTATAAATAATTTATAAATAACTTTGTTTAAATTAGTTCAATAATATTAAGATTTAAATATCTAACTACCTTGCTAATAAACTCGAAAACTAAATTCTTATTGATATCTAACAACCTAACCGAATAATTTATATATTAATTTTTTTTAATTAGTTCAATAATATTAAGATTTAAATATCTAACTATCTTGTTAATAAACTAAAAAACTAAATCCTTATTATTATCTAACAATCTAACCAAATAATCTATTAATTTATAAATAAAATTACAAAAATTTCTAATAAAGACATTTAAGCAAATAATCTCGAAACTCAACATATGAGTACCACGTCAGCAAAAAGTCTCCCCATTTGTATTCGGTCTGGAGAAAAAATTGTTTCAAATTTAAAAAGTAACAACTTAAGCAAATAATAAATTATAATTTATAAATAACATTTTAAAAATTTTTAGTGATGACACCTAAGCAAATTATTAGTTCAACAATATTAAAAACTAAATACCCAACAACCTAAGAAAGCGTATTTAAAAATTCAAAAGGTAACAACCTAAGCAAATAATAAGTGATAATTTATAAATAAAATTTTAAAAATTTTCAGTGACGACTCTTAAGCAAATAAATTTCCAAACTCAATGTATGAGCGCCACATCAGCATAAGAACTTTCTATTTGTATTGCTACTAGTGTTAAACCCGTGCGATGCACGAGCTTATATTTTAATTTGACATGATAAATTAAAATAATATTTTATAACCATAAATTTTTTAACTTTAGTATAATACTATCTTATGTATGTTAACATATACTAGTGTTAAACCCGTGCGATGCACGGACTTATATTTTAATTTAACATGATAAATTAAAAATAGTGTTTTATAATCATAAATTTTTTAACTTTAGTATAATACTATCATCGTTATTATATAATAAGTGTATTGAATATGTTATTTTATATTTATTTAAAATAAAATACAAATAAAACAGTTTAAAATTTATAATATTCTTGAACGATAAAAAAAGAGACCTAAAAAGATAAGAATGTATATAACTGTATTGGTAGCATATCAATTTTGCACTAAACTTTATACCAAAAAATCTAACAAAAGTTTATCGACAATATAATATTTTAATAACATCGTTAGATAAACAATTGTCATATGATGTTGTGCTCTATGTTACACATTTTATTTTAAGTCTAAAAGTATAGTTATAGATAAATTAGTTAAATTTACGACAAATATTTGTACAAAATTATAAATCATAACATGTTACTAAAATGAAATACTATTTTTCTTACCTAAATATTATTAAAAACTTGTTTGAACATGACAACATCAAATATTCAACATCAAGTATCCAATTAGCAAATCTCTTTATTTGACCTTCATCTTGATCCGAAGAAGACATTAGAAGCCTCATGTTCGTATGCATTTTCAGAACCTTACAAAACGACCACGAATGGGATGAGTTAATAGCTGATGTCAATATATCGTGTCTACTCCCTTTCAGAATCACCGGAAGTATCTGTCTAAAATCACTTCCTAGAACAACAACCTTACCACCAAATGGTTGATGTGTCTTATGTTAATCGGTAACTGACATAAGATCCCTGAGTGTCCGATGAAGTGCTTCAAAGCACATTAAGCATTGGAGCTTCATCACAAATTATTAAGTTACTTTGGATGAGTAGCTCAGCCTTCAAACTGCCATGCTTGATATTCCAAGTAGATTCATCAGTAATTGTAATGGGTATTGAAAATCTAGAATGAGCCGTTCTGCCACCAGGTAGGAGTAAAGATGTAATTCCACTGGATGCGATATTTAAAACAATCTTTCCTCTAGACCGAATAGCAGAAGAAAGTCCATTCCAAATAAATGTCTTACCACACCCACCATGCCCATAAATGAAGTAAAAACCACCAGAGTCTGTAATAACAGCATTGAGTATCTCATCGAATACTAACCTTTGCTCATGAGTCATCTTTTGTTCCGTATATAAGTTTGTATGAGTCAACTCATTTGTGTCATATGCTAACTCCTCCTCTATTAGCTTATTATGAAAAAGGCGAACATCAGACATCTCAAGATATGGCGTTGATTGATAGTTTCTTAAAGATTTAGCATTGCTGTTGAGTATCTTCTCAATCTCAATAAGGCATAGGTTTTTCAATTCGTCATCAGTCATGTTTAGTCCTAGTAAAAGCACATGGTGGTTTTATAAAATATTTAATAAGTAATTCCAAAATAAAACTATTAATATTATTAATAAAAATAATAAGAAAACACAATCTTGATATAAAAAAAAGATATAGTAAAATACCTTTATTTTTCAAAACTTTTCTCCTCTCATATAGTATTCCATCAATTAATAATATCCAAGTTGCATTCCAAACACGCTCTGAGTTGCTAATGCTATTAGATATTAGTAGCATCGCAAATAATTTTCTTAATTGATGACCAGATGTAAGTTCAGCTACCTCATTAATAGCTGTAATGAATTCCCTATCATCGCATAGTAATCCCATGGAATAGCAAGCATCTTGGAAGCTAGAATATGTAATTCCATTAACTGTCCTAATAGACTCATATGTTGTGCAACCTCTCTGAACAGCTAACAAAATTCTCATATAATAAATATCACATGTACTCGATGAAACATAGTTTAACCTCTCGATAGAATACCCTCTTTTGCGTGGATTCCTTTCCCTTACTTCTCTATCATAAACAAATTGATTTGCAAACTCAGCATATATCAAAATTTGACCTGATTCAAATTTTTTATGGCCTCCATCCATGCTAAGAACATCGTACATTTTCCTTCCTCTTCTTCCACGATTTCTTCAAGATCGTCATCATCTTAAAGATGATATTTTGTTCTCCAGGCAAATGAAAGGTTAATCTCATCACTGAAGGCCACCTCTGATAAATATCATAAGCTAAAGTTCTCCACACAGCCTCACATGCAGACAAATATTTGCAATCATAAAATTGTTTGATCTCATCAATAACGTGAGCATCCTCTCCACTGGAAGCTTCCTTTGTAACTCCAACTGCTACCCTGTCTGGACCTTTATTCACGTACTTGAACAAATATTTGATAGCATTTGACTTGTTACAGTACTCTACATTAACATGCGCTTGATAAGACATCAGCAGATATGCATTGTATGGAACCACATTCCTATTATCCATATGGACTCCCTTCTTCTCAGTAATCACTCATGTACCTCGTCTTCTATATGATGGTATCCACTATCATCGATAACTGTGGTTCTACTGAATGTTTTAGGATAATATTTAGTGCAGTACCCATCTTTCATGCAGGGAGATTTTGAGAAAGCTCTACCACATGGTCCATGAATCATATATGTAGATACAGCTCTAAACAATTTTGGGTGCCGAACAGGATCTGACAACTCTGAAGATATTAACCGATCAATTTGAGTTGTCGTTGTTATCTTATGGTCTCCACTTAACCATAAAAGAATGTGAGTATGTGGTAGACCTCTTTTTTGGAATTTCACCTACATCCCTTATACCAAAAAGACAAAAAAAATGTTATAAATAAACTATCTATTTTATATATGTGCTTTGATAAATTAAGGGTGATAATAGAAAATCAACAATATGTTAAGTAAGAAAATATTTTGCCATTTATTTTATAACAATCTAAAGGAATATTTCTCTAAAAATAAGGTTGGATAATGAGCAATACCTGCATCTAGCACTCCAAATGGAATTCCTTGCTTAAGATCCGAGATTATCATGTCAAGCTTAATTTGAACACTCTATACAATATATCTAGCCAGTCTTCAACCTTTAAGTTCCTTGGATTGTTAACCCTGCCAATCTCTTGCCAACTCGAGTTACATGTCATTGTGATGAAAAGATCTGGATATCCATATTTCTTACAAATTGCCATAGCATCTTGACAATTATTAAGCATGTATCTCATGCCACCAGTGAAGGACGCGGGTAGGATGACACGTTTACCTACTTTGGAAGCACGAGTCTCACCCCTAACAATTGCATCTTGAATCCCTTTGTATATATCACTCCTCGGCTTGGTTTGGTTATTTTGATAGTAGGTCAGCCTTTGTGCTTCAATCATAGAAAAGCAATCAACCAAGAACTGCTAAAATAGTCGTCCACCATTGACAATGGTTACATACTCGACCCTTTTCTCTTGTATTCTAAATGCTATGAACTCCCTTAAACTCACATGCGGTCTCTTTCTATTTTCATCAGCCCTATGAGATTCTCACAAAGAAATGTCTTCTTGGTAGCCATCTTCACCATAAGAAAACATCATAGGATACTGAAGAGGAATAAATGCGGTATGTGTCTCATGAATCCTTTGTAGATGTTCGAACTTTAATTGAACTATAATATCACGCCTTGCATCTCTAGAATCAAAATCTCCTACTATTAGAGCTGCGACCTCATTAGAAGATGGTAAATTATAGACTCTTGCGTCTTTTGATCTTTTTCGGTACAACTGTAGCCTTATATTTGTGATATCTTCTTGATTCAGGTAGTTTCTCACTATCCTAAATGTGTGAGCAAGAACATTATGTTGATCGATCATGTCCTTAAGATCTAGAACTAAGGACTGGTCAATGTTGTTGTTGGTTGTTCTTGAAATGTATAAAACATTAATTGAAAAATGTTAGTATTCATAATTAACCAAAATCAAAGTACGATCGGTTTAATTAAATATTAAATAAAATTATAAAAAATTTAATATATAATTTTAAATATTTAAATTTTAATAAAATTTAACCTAATAAAATATAAAATTTAAAATTCAAAATTTAAAATTTTAATTTATAACCTAATAATAAAAAATAACAAACAAATCATTTATAACCACTAACCATTAAATTTGGAACAAACATAATCATAATTTAAATTTGGAACAAATATAATCATAATTTAATAAATTTTAACCTAATAAAATTCAAAATTTAAAATTTCAATTTATAACCTAATAATCAAAACTAACAAACAAATCAGTAATAACCACCAACCATTGAATTTGCAAACATAATCATAATTTAAATTTGGAACAAACAAACAGAATTACAAAAACATATGAAATCAAACAAACAAACTATGAAATCAAACTGCAGTAACAAATTAAAACAGAATAAAAACATAATTTAATACTTACAAAAATAGAATTAATTCATTTAATTAACAAAATAAAAAAATTTAAAAATCAGAAGACAACAATCAACATAAATTAAATACAGAAGACAGCAATCAAAAAACAACAATTAACCCAGAAAAACAAGCAACAATCAACATAATTAAGGGCCCATTTGAGAAGCTTCAAAAGTAACTTATTTTAGCTTTTGACTTATAAAAAGTAGTAGTATTAATGTCTGGTGCAATTTTCAAAATCAAATTGCAGCTTTCTAAGAAGCTATTTAGGAGCTTATAGAGAAGTTAAAAAAATTACTTCTCTCATAATGCTACTACTTTTTATCACATTTCTATAAAATAAGCACTTTAAGAATTAAAAATCCAAACACAAAATAACTTATTTATAAGCTAATTTTAATATAGAAATTTATTGTTTAAGCTATTTTTCTAAAAAGAGCTTAATTAAGTTGTTTTCCCAAACTGGGCCTAAATCTAAAAAAACAGCAATTAACTCCCAAAAATGAAACTGAAGCAGGGTAGGAATGGAGGCTTACAAACTCAGAAATTCAGTAACTCAGAATAAGCAAAAATTAGTAACCTCAGAATCAGAAATCAGAAGACCAAATAAAAGTACAAAACAAGCAAAATTAAATTGAAGATCGGTGGCAAAGGAGGGATCCAAGTGACGGCAACGGAAGAAGGGAAGTGAGCCGGGCACAGAGGGGATCGAAGACAGGCTTGATGCGCGAGAGAGAGGGATCGACGACGACGAGGACGGAGACACGATTTCAAGGTGGCCGACGACGACGAGGACAGAGGCAGCGACGCCAACTGCGAGAATACCTAGCGACGCGCGGTGAAGCGATCCAGGAGAAGAGAATCGCGACGGCGGGATTCAACGCTGGCTGAGGAGAAGAGTTCGTCGGTGACGGCGGCGCTAGTCGCTGGCTGCTGCTGCTGCTGGCGATCCGGAAGAGAGAGCTGCTAGGGTTTCATGTGGAGATGAGAGAGAGAGAGAGAGAGAGGGGTTGGGTGTGACTAGGTCGTGGGTGTGTGCGAGAGAGGAGGGGGTTTATATATTTTTTATTTTATTTTTTTAAATTGAAAACCGAAAAAAAATCATCCGGTTCAAGCGGTTCACCGGTCCCCCCTCCCCCCTCAATATCCTAGCACGATTTATGTGTTACTATGGTAAGGCACATTAGGCTGGGACGATTTACGTTTTTGTGTTTTTGAACGTAAATCGTCCCAGCCTAACGTGCCTTACCATAGTAACATATAAATTGTGCTAGAGTCTTGAGGAGTGGCTAGTTGCACGTAAATCGTGCTAGGGTGATGAGCTTTAGGGTAAAAAGCGTAACTCATGGTGGCCTAAGATGATTTATATATATTTTGTAACACACATAGGCCAATGCATTTCATGCATAAATCGTCCCAGAGTAGCATGATTCATATATTATTTAAAACACAAAAGTCTAAGCCGATTTATATATTATATGGTTTAAAAAAAATCACGTTTTCAAAATTCATTTAGAGAAATAAAGTAATTTGGTTCTCTTATTAATTTATTTAAATAAAAAATCCTTCTATTAAACCAAGTGTCTTGGACCTTATGTATTCTTTATCAAACATGGTTGCAATGTCACTTTGTAACGGACTTTTTGTATTCTATGTTAATATTTAATTATTTGCTAGTACTTGGTATTTTGTTACGTATTATTAATTGAAAATAATTTAAGAAGGTTTTTAATTCCCTAGATATGATTAGAACATGTATTCTTTTTAATTACTATAAAAATTAAAAAACGAAAAATCGAACCAAAGCAATCTATTACAATTGGTTTGTTTTGGATGATTTCATAAAAAAAGAACCAAATTGCAAACTAAACACCCCTAGTCCCTACATACAAATTTTATACATACTACAAAATCAATAAATGTAACACATAAACAAGAAGGATTACATTTATCTCTACTTTCTACCTATAAATTGGAAGGGCACCCCTACATACAAACTACATACATACTACAAAATCATTTAACATAACACTTAAACAAGAAGGGTTACATTTATCTCTACTTTCTATTTATAAATTGGCAGCGGGTTCTCACACCAACTAGCAAAGAGAGACCGGCACAAAAAACTTCTAGCTAAAAACATGCTATTGCCTCTGCACCATGTCAAATTCAGTTATATCTTGTATTTTCACCTAAAAGTACTCTTGCAAAGATATTAAAAATTTCTGCTCAAGGTGATAGTTCGAAACCTGCCCCCACAAAATCTGTATCTTGATCATCAAGTTTTTGTCTTTTTTGAGCTTCAAGTTTGGTTTGGTTGCCAATAGCATCAGAGATAGTTCTTGTTAACCAAAAACCAGGTTTCTCGAGGGACCGGGCCCGGTCAAGGACCAATGGCTCTCTTAAGGTTACTTCAACACCATCAAAGGTCCACAGTTTCATGGTTGCTTCCCCTTTGAGGCACAGAGAATACCAACCTAAGCCAGCTATCGCTATGTCAATACTGTTGACCTCCCAACTAGTTCCAGATACCTTAATTTCCATTTCTTGCCATGTGCCTAAGTCAGCAGCGCGTTTATTGCCAATGGGAGGCTGAAATAAGATGCAAATAGAAATGAAGTTAGAGCAAAATTAGATATCATGTATTTTAGGGGAAGAGAGAATAGATTATATTTAGTAATCCTCAAATCAGTCTCTAAGTAATTTCTAGACGAACACTTTAACTCCCAACAAATCTTAGTTACCATATCAGTTCTCAACCTTTTGTTTTGTTAGACAACTTAGTCACCCATCCGATTTTGTATAAATCCCTATCATTATTTAATAAGATATAAAAATTCTTTGAACATTGATTTAGGATATTACCCTTGTTTTTGTTACGTTTTTGGACAAAAATGTATTTAAATGCAAATTATATCTACATACATTGATATAAAGAAGGAAATAACGTAATGGATATACTATGCACATGAAATGCTGTTTTATTTCCAAAAGAATTTGATATATAGAATTCGGGATGTTTCCATAGATTATTTGCTTCGTAACTCTAAATTTTTAAATTCTCAAGTGAGACTTTTTTTCATCTTCAAGACTTCAACACACTCTTTTTTGACCCTTTTCCAACTAATTGACTATTATTTTAACCTATCAAGTCCCATTATCAAATCCGATTCCACACTACAAAAAATATGGTAGTTTTCATCCCGTTCCTAACCAAAGGATTGTTTCTGGATTATAAAGTACATTTCTTTGACAAATAAAGTCAAAATGTCTCTACCTTTCCTTTTTATAATCTAACAAAATCAACTGAAAAGTAACATAAAAGAGCAGTTAATCAAATGAAAAACATATTTGAAGCTCAGGTAAAATGCAAATTTAAACCCTAATACTAAAATGATTTATGTAGTCATGTTTAGATTTGTGAAAAAAAAAAATGCTTACCTGCAACCTAACACCAACATGATTACTCCAAACCTCTTCAGCATTTTCTACTTTTCCCATGTGAAGAGAAACATTTGGTGATGCCCAAACTGTCACATATATTGTTTCAATAGAGGCTTTAATAAAGTCAATTCTTGTCAAGCCTCCAATATGCACTGCCTGCCCTACCTATAAGTTAAAACCAGTATGTAAAGTTCCAAACCACATCTTTATTTTTGAAATTTACATACCAACACCAAAGAAATTGCTATCTCAATTTATTAACTGGAGTTTCCATTTATTTGGGAAAATAAAGAAAATAAAACTATTGTCCATGATACCCCTTAATGGATAAACAATGTGCATAAAGGATACATATAATCTACATAATAAAAAAGGCTTAATGACAACTTAGAGAGCATCAATAGCAGTAAGCCATTAAATAACTTGCCTTGATTCTATATGATCGAGGCCGAAGTTCCTTGCGTATCTCAACCATCTTTTGCTCTTCCCTGTTCAATCTCATCGACATTAAATAAGGATGCAGGATCCCTGGAGTGTCAAACATCTTAGTCTTAGCTGACAAAATTCCTCCAATTCTCAAGATCCCAAGTGTTGTCCCAGGAATCGAGGCTTCTGTGAGTTTTATAGTTTTAGCTCCTTGTTTCTTTGAAAATGCATTGATTAGGGTAGACTTCCCTGCATTCTGAGACCCAATCACCCACACACTCCCCCGAGGACCTGCCAATTCCTTTATGAAGGATAACAGATTCCTTATGCCTAAATCCTTTTGAGAACTTACAAGATAAACCGCACTTGGTTTAGGTGCTCCCGCAGCACTTGCTCGGTGTCTAACCCATCTATCCAACCTTGTAGGGGAAACCTCTGATGGAAGGAGATCAATCTTTGTAGCCACAAGAACGAGTTTTAGCAATTTCTTACCCTTCTTCGAGTGATCCTGGATTTTTTCCAATGCCTTAAACAACGATTTTGCTACCGTCCAAGGAAAAGAACTATCAAAATCAACACAATCCACAACCATAACAACAACAGTAGCACTGCCATTGCCAGAATGGTTCATCAACCGAGTGGAAATCAACCTATCGAAATCAAAATCGGGTATCAAATTCTCAGCAGTATGATTTTTCACCTGCCCATAATTCCTCAAAGAATGACACCTGGCGCACACAGTACCATCTTCCTTTACCTTCTGAGCCTCCCTAGTCAGCTTCTTTTTCTCAGCTTTTGATACTTTCTTCTTTCTCTTTCTCTCTAGGACCTCCTCAGTGATGTTACCATACCCAACCCCTGCAGGCACAAAGCCATTTAAATCAGTCTCATCATCCTCTACACCCAACAACTTAGTTTTCCACTCATTAGAATCCCAATTGAAATGATCTGGTAATACCTCAATATCTCCTCCAAGTTCATTTTTAATGCCATCCAGGAACCCAACATCATCATCATCATCATCATCACCATCACCATCAACATCTTCTTCTACACTAACATTATAAAAAACATCATCATCCTCATCTAATAATTCATCTTCCATTTTCACCTTCCTCTGTTGATAGTACCCAGGAAGGTTAGAGTCTTCATCTTGCATGAAGACCCCACAACCAGGGCAAATTGGTCCACGACTCTCATCCGCATCTCTTCCCTCACTCAAAAACGGGTTCTTACCCTCTTTCCTTGATGTGTTTCTTTTCTGTATCATTTGAACAGTGGAGCTGCCGTTTACCGCAAAAGCAATAAGACAAGAAACTTTTCTAGCCCCAACACAATTATCTACACTCCATTAAGTAAAACGTCGCTTCAGTTAAATGAGTATCAAAAATCGAAGAGCATAGTGCGATAAACTAAAACAACATGAAGTGAAGTTCTAGGTTCTTACTTGTGAAATGGCGCAAACTCTTAAGTGCTTGATTAGGTGCATTGTTAAAGAAGGAATGCTTGGACCCAGAAAAACTAAACGGAGCTACAGAGAAGAATATCGCCATGGCTTCCAATCATGAAGCGAAGCAGAGAAAAACATAGGTTCAAGTTCCAGTGCTGAGAGAACGAAAAATAAGAAAAGGATTATAACAACATGAAAAAGAAGAAGAAAGAAGAGTAAAAATATTGGACCCAATTTGGGCTTCGGCTTCTTACTAGGGATGTCAACGGGGCGGGGCGGGGTGGGGGCGAGGGATACCTTCCTGCTCCCCGTCCCGGCCCCGATTCCCAACGTGGGGGTATATTTACCCCATCCCCATTTCCCGCATTCCTCACGGGACCCCATTTGGCATCTACGAAGTTGATAATTTCTATAGAAATTCTAATAAAAAAAATTAAATTGATAAAAAATCACAAAACATTAGAACATACAAAACATCTTGTCTAAGAAATTAATTAAAATTCAAATATCATGTCCAAAAAGATAAAGTAACACACCATATATTTCTCAATAGTTTTAACACAAATTAAATTTCTAAAAATGTCTAACTTCAAATATTCTCCCATTGCCAAAGTACAACTTCCAACATACAACTCCAAGTTCTCTATTAAAATAACAAAATACGTAAATATGACGAGATACATCATAAAAAAAATACTATTTAAAGTATAAAGACTTAATTTCTCTTAATGGATTCCACGCCCCTATATTTGCTTGACTAAAACTCTTTGCTCAACCATAAAGACTTGTAATTTGTCAAGCTTAATATGTGTTCACACATTAGCATCATAAAAATGAATAATAAGCTCCATAAAAAACACAAAGAAAAAGATAAAACGAGAGATGGTGAAGTTGAACAATTACATTAACCTGCAGAATAGATGAAGAATTTATAATACTATCACAATTAAAATTTTTTTTTCCTTAGCACATTACTTTTGGAATTCAATAAGCACACACTCTATATACATTATATGCACCAACTACAAAAGGTTTTTCATTTCTTCACTGCAACAATCATTTTATGGCACCACAAACAACAGATACTAAAACAGATCATTTTTCAGATATAGCTAAAGACCAAACATTTATCATGTGAATACAAATTAAGGAGAAACAACCCTATTGGTTGTCCATCTGAACATACCTAACGAAAATTCTAGCCTTTCTAACCCTTAAAATGCACCAAACTAAATTCAAATCCAAATAAAAATTAATGCATTGTTTGTACACTCAAGACTCCAAAGCTTAAAACTTGAACACGTGCACACAAGCCAAGCCATTACCGACTAAAAAACCTTAGCCACCCAAATAATTTAAAAATAATTTTTACTAGGAGCACAGATTAAAATTTAGACTATTAAAATTTCTTTTGAAAGTTTTTGCTTATTAAATCATTTTTTTAATTAAAAGCTTTTAGTTCCTTAATGCTTATATAGTTATATTCAGGGGAAAACAGGTACACAAAAAAATGCACAAAACAACCACAAGCATGCTGCGGCTGCGGAAAATCAAGCAAGGTTCACAGCACAGGTATGCTGATAATCACCAAGATTCAGAACAAACAAGCACAAAAATTGCAGAATTAACCTTCAGCGCAATAAATTACAGAGAGGGCGAGAGTATCCAACCTGAAGTGGAGAAGGAGGAGGAGGAGGAGGAGAAGGGGCAACCAACGGCTGCGCGGCGATGCTGTCGACGGCAGACTGCGGTCTTATTTCGAGCGGACGATGAGCGGCGACGCAGAGCACGGAGCAGTTGGACGAGGTGGGGGACGGCGCAGCGTACGCGAGCGGAGAGAAGAGCACGGAGCAGCGGCGGAGAGGAGAATGGACGCAGAGGAGAAGAGAATGGACGCCTCGAACTGAGAGAATGACGCGTTGAGCGGTGACGGCACGATGAGCAGGGAGATGGCTGCAGAGAGGTAAGTGGTGAACTGGTAATGGCGCAGCGTGATAAACAAAGGAAGACACAAATGAGGATATACCATCCGAAATGACCAGAAAACCTAGAGTAAATACAAATTTTAAGGGTAATTAAGTAAATGTATAAATTTCAGGAATTAGACCGGCTTTGCTCAGATCCGCGCCTATCTAGGAAAAATTTTGTCCGCCATTACCGTTCTCGCGAAAAAAATTATCCCTCCATTTAGGGCAGCCCTCACAGGAATTTTCGTACCTTAAAAGAATTTTGTCTATAGTTATTAGAATTTAACTGATAATTAATCAGATGTAGATAATAGATTAATGGGATTGCTGGTTTCAATCGTTGAATGACCGATTGATCCGTTTGATTCGATAAT
>NC_029794.2:117006100-117023811 GCF_000816755.2 Arachis ipaensis
ATATTAGATATTAGTCCGGTGAAAAAGTCATTCTTATATATTATGGAAATGACCTTTTTTTTTTCAGAAAAAATCCTAAACAGTTCATAACAATTATCTCGAAAGACAACGAGGTTCTCAACAAAAAAAAAAAATCTTTTTTAGTCTCTAATTTTTATTTTTATGAGACTGATTGACTCCTCTGTCAATATTTTTTATTGGTATTAACGGAATAAGTCTATATGGCATGTTAAACTGTTGATTTATCCATTAAGAACTTTGGGAGTTTTGTTATCTTTTAAAGATAATTATCAAAATTGTTTACATTAGTTAAATTTAGTGTGTAAAAGTAAGAAATATTAGTGATTTTTATATTGTTGTTAGTGATCAATGTGTCACAGAAGTATATTTTGAAGAACCGGGTTGGATATTCACTCTTTTCTTTTTTTGCCAAAGTTAAGAATGAGACTCGAACCCGCAATCTCTAGGTAAATATGGAAAAATTTTGCAATTTGAGCTATTGCTCATATTGCTAGTATCAACATGAGCAATCAAATGTGTAAAAACATTGTAATTATTCAACTTTCAAGTTTCTAGACTTTAACCATTATTTTCGGGGTGTGTGCTTATTCTTTTTTGTACGCTCACGGTGTCCCAAAAAAGTGTAAGTTTTTGGCAAAGAGCGATGTGTAAATTTACATTTTGTTTGGATGGAAGATGAAAAATGAGAGAAAAGAAAATAAAAGAAAAGAAAATGAAAGGAAAAGTTTGTTTTTATGTTATTTGGATGAAGAGAAAATAGATAAAAAGAAAGTAGGAAAAAATTTTTCTTTTGTTTAGATGGAAGGAAAAGTAAGAAGAGAGAAAATCATAACCAAGTGAAATTACATTAATACCCTTCTTTATATTATATTCTAAAAGAATAATAAAAACTACTCATACTTTACATCATTAATCTCCTTAATCATATTTAAGAAAAAGTTTCACTAAATTATATTTATAAAATAAAATACTATCAAAAGTGGCTAGCATTTCTTTCTTACTACGTGCGACAAAAAATTATATACAATTTTTATAAACATATAACAAAACGCCAAAAAAATAACGACAACCAGAATTCTAGGAGAGTACTATATATTTTATCACCACACAACACTTTTCAAAAGGATAATTCTTCATGATCAGAGTCATCAGCATACGCCTACTTCCAAAAAATCAATTCTACATAGCTTGAGCCATATGTACCCATCTACTTCAAAAAAATAAAGTTTTTCCGAGTTAAAAATATTAACACATAATCGATTTTTACTTGTATTAAGCAGTGTACTCATTGTTCCCAAACATTTTCAAGTATTATGATTCCTGCATGAACATATACAACAAAGACAAATTAACACAAAGATCAGAGTTGATCATGATAATCTATTTTATCGATATTTTTCTATTCAAAAAACCAATCAATCTCAAAGTATATATACATAAAGTAATTTCCAACCATGTGTTAACATAAATAAAATAGAAAATGATATCTTCTTCAAATACATGAAGATATACCCATACTATACGACAATAAGAAACACATAACCAATTATTAAAAGCAATAACCTCAAATTAACCAAAAATTAAGTGCGTATAAAAGTTATACCTGTAATGATAAATGTTTTTTGAAAGTACCATATCTTCTAAGCAAATACCAACAGTTGTCATGAAATAAAAAAGAGCATCTAATCGCATTTCAGGTGGGATCCCAAAAATTTGGCACTTTTTCTGCTCATTTTCACATAAAAACTGATAACATTGCATCCGATATGAACCTACCAGACCCAATTCAGTCAACATATCCCATACATCTGATTCGCTGTAAAGGCGAGGCCTACTTTGTTGCATAATAGCCAACCCTTTTTCAGTAATTGCAACTTGTCTTTCAATTAATGAGACTTGTTTTTTAGCAACCGAAACTTGCCTCTCAGCCACAAAAGCTTGTCTCTCAGCTGATTCAACATGCCTCTAAACCACGTCATGTAGCTTGCTAGACAGATAACTACCTTCTTTCACAGTATCAGCCATGGTAGTAATTTCCAAAGCAACTTTCTCATATTGTGCCTCCAAAAAATTATTCATAGGAGACTTACGCTTTGTTCCTCACAACGTTGAAGTCCCACCTAATTGATTTGGTTGACTATAAGGAGCACTTGGTGAATCTAAATTAGCATAAAGCATTGGGGTATCATGTCCCATATTAACATCTATGTCAAAAAATCTAATATTTTCAAACGAGTCATTCAAGCAAATGGGATCTCTATCAAGTTGTTGAATTCTTTCTCGTGAAGTAGCAGCCCGTTACCAGTAGCTCTATCAGCTCCGAACAACTCCTTCAAAGTATCATAATGCTTAATTTACATTTTTTTCCATTTTTCTGCATGTGGTTTGTCCTGCATAAAGAAATGTTAAAATTATTTTGTGACTAACTTGGTTATTCGTATAAGTAATAAAAAAGTATATAAGATACCTTAATAAAATCTTGCCACACTTCTTCTTCAGCTTCAAACTTTCTAGTAACAGGATTCCACGCAAATCCACTTAAGTGATAAAATAAGTCCTATGCCTCAGCAAAATAATCTTTCAATGTCTTTATTTTATTCTTGATGGGATTCTTTGTTATGTGCAGGACTATTGCTATGCTCAAAGTCTTCACAACAGTGGCATATGCTTCAGTTGTCCATGAGCTATCGTGTCTATTACCTTTCAATTCTTTTTCTGCTAATGCATTCAGCAGAACTTCATCCATCTCATCAGACCATCTTAAGTTGTCTTTAGAAGGTTGATTAGCTTCTGTTGTTTTATTTCCTCTATTTGACATTATTTAACTTGTAAAAAATTTTCTTAAAAAATCTAATTAAACAATTCTGCCTGTAAAATACATATATATACATATTCATATATATGAAACATATAATCACTCATAAAGTTTGATACACATTCCACATTTTAGTTGCAATATTATCTCGTAGCAATGCTGCATGTCTATATTCCTCATCACGTTATTGATTTGATTGTGATCTATCTATATTACGTTCTTGTAGCGATTCTCGGTCATCCGCATCAATTATAGATTGACCAACATCGACACCCATCAAAAAGTTATGCAGTATACAATATGCCAAAAAAATATCTCATAGTTTCAAATGAATAATAAGGTTCAGTGTCGCCAGCTATAATTGGAAATCTTTTCTTTAAAACTCCGAAATATCTTTCGATGACATTTCGTAATGAAGAATGGCGGTGGTTGAATAGTTCTTTCGAATTTTAGGGCTTATGTACTGAATACTCTTTTAGGTGATACCGAACACCTCTATATGGTGTAAGTATCCTAGGCTTTAGCATAAATCCAGCATCGCCTAGATAAAATTTTTCTACAACAGCTGCATACACAAATTAAAGTATAACATACTGTGTCTATGAATTTGAATTTATGTAGACAACTTTATAAATTACACTATCACATACATTTGAGAATTCGAAGTGGATATTCCTTACTTAGAGCATCTTTTAAAATTCTCGAGTTAGAGGCAGTTCCTTCCCAACCAAACAACACATAAGTGAATTTCATATCAAATCCATAGGCAGCTAACACATTTTGTGTGGGGTGATCTTTTCTTCACGAAAACGAGGGGCTTCCACCCTTGGTACCTTCACAAGACTATGAGTACCATCTATGGCTCTAATGCAGTCCTTTTTTAAAAAGGATATTGACATATTAACATAACAGTTTTATAATTATTTCGTTGACAGTTGCATAAAATTCACCAAGTAAATTAAAAGATTTAATACCTTAAAAAACGGATAGAATCAACTATTATGAAGCACTTCATAAGGAACATCCTCACCAGACGGTTGCTTGAAAAAGTCTCCCTCTAACAATAGAATAGCATGTAGGACGTTGTGAAAGTGACGACTAATTGTCTCCCCTGAGCGGTGAAAGAAGAAAGACATGGTTCTAGTTTTCACATTGTGCCCTATAATATGTAGGAATTTAGCTACTTGCTCTTCAACCGTAGATCAAGTTGAATCCTTTACTCTACCAGTCCTTCTTAACTTTTGACACAACAGTTGAAATGCTTTAGGGCTCATACGTACGACATCTCGGCATTTGTCAGACTTCAGTAACTGTATCATTAACTGAGTACGCCTGTTTTCTCTTTCCAAGTTTTCGTCATTAATTTGTCTAGGCCTATATTGTGATAATAATTCTAAAGTATACAATGTATGCGCCGTAACACATGAAAGAGATGTGACACAAATATGCTGTCTCTTTTCTAACTCTTCCCTGACACGAGTTAAGATTTCTATTGGTTTCGGTTGATATACATCAGTAGAAGTGACTTGATGTACTTGAATTTCTAAGTCATGTATGACGTTCGTTCTATCTTCTAAATTCGCATCTTCGATATTTTCGTTATCCATCTATGAAAATATAATGTCTAGAATGGACATATCGATAGTAAAAGTAAACAAAAAGTAACATATGTTGTTACATTCTAACAATTCATTTGTTGAAGAAAAAAAAACGAAACTAAATGCCGCAAATAAAAATATGGTTTCACCTTACGCAATATAAACATACCTTGTTATGAGACACTTATCTCCAACTCTTAAATGCCAAACTCAATTCCAAAGCTCACTATCATAAACAATAAACATACACTGTAAATCACATGGTATATTAATTATTGCATTGATTTATCACCAAAATTAAGTGGACTTAGCTACCAACAACACTTAATAATTTAGACGATAAAAAATTAAGTTAACCAAAGCAGGATTTAATATAGTTTGTAAAAAAAAAATGGGTTCAAGATACGTTGAACAAATGCTTTGTAAGTGCACCAGGAAATAACCCCTCTGCCTTACAGAAATGGAATATGAATCTGTACCACAGGAAAGCGTTCTTAGTGGTCGCACCACTAAATATCTGACTGCCTCAATGCAGCAGATGAACATATAGATATCTATAGGGTTGCCTTAATGCAACAAATGACCTTTCAACAGGTCCTTTGCTCTTTATCATATTACTCTTTTCTCTTTGTCTCTTTATTCTGCTCTGTTTATTCTTTTATCATGTGGTGCAAATGCAAGTTTGTCATTTATTATTGGGGAGACCTTGGTAGTTCGACCGTCGAGCATTTCATGATGGTCACACGAATCGGTTCTCCTTTAATTTTAATGGTCGTAAGATCACTCTTGCTCCTTTATCACCTAAGGAGGTTTACCATGACTATTTGAAGCTTCAACGGGATACCAAGGGAAAATGGGAAGTGAGATCACAGAAAAATCTGAAAGAAAAAAGGCTATGAGAGAAAAAAATATAGCAAAAGGCCCAAAGGTGAGTTAAAAGAAAGAAAAGAGTACATGTCTTGAAAATAGTGCGGCTACAAAGAAAAATGAGAGAGTTGAGAGCAAATTGTGTTTTTTTGCAAAAGAGAGAGATTTAAAGAGTGTTTTAATAGCAAGACAGCTTTGTTTATGGTTCGGTTTAGTGATACTTTATTTTCTGACACTGAACTTAACCTAAATTTGCCAAATAGCTTTGTCTTTTTGTTGTAGGAATTTGCATATGTCTTTCCTATTGACGTGCCACGTGGTTTGCCTCCATTACGAGGGATTGAGCATCAAATTGATTTTATTCCTGGTGCTAGTATTCCTAATAGACCAGCCTATAGGAGTAACCTTGAAGAGACAAAACAGCTTTAAAGGCAAGTGGAGGAGTTATTAGCCAAAGATCACATCAGGGAGAGTATGAGCCCATGTGTTGTATAATAAACCACTATTTTATATTTTATCTTGTGTTTAATTGAATGGTTTCATCAAGTCTTCACCCACTTATTCATACTAATTGCATGATTTTACATTTTCCTTCCTAGTATTGTTTATGGTTGAAAACTTGCTTCCTAGAGATCATTAATTAGTATATTTTAATTCTCCTTTATACCATTCGATGTCGTGATCCGTGTGTTAAGTGTTTCAGCCTTTATAGGGCAGGAATGGCTTAGAGAATAGAGAGGAAGCTTGCAAAAATGGAAGGAACACAAGAAACTAAGGAGATAACCAGCGAACACTAAAACTAAGGAGATAACCAGCGAACACTAACGCGCGCGCATAGCTCACGTGAGCGCGCGGAATGGAGAAAAACGCAGCGACGCGAGCGCGTGCTTGACGCGTACGCGTGGATTGGAGTCTGCACGAATGACGCGAACGCGTGGACGACGCGTACACGTGACAAGGAAAATCTCTGAATGACGCGAATGCGTGGACGACGCGTACGCGTGACCTACGTGATCTGCAGAAATAACAGAAAATGCTAGGGGCGATTTCGGGCCGCGTTTTGACCCAGTTTTCGGCCCAGAAACACAGAATAAAGCCAGGGAACACGCAGAGACTCAAAAACATATTAGATACACATCAATACACATTCACATATTCACATTAGGATAGTTTTTAGGTTTTTAGATCTGAATTTAGAGAGGATTACTTTCCCTCTAGATTCTCTTTACATTCATAGTTAATTAGCTTATGCTTTTGGATATTGAAGAAGTCATTACCTCCGTTGAAGACATTATTCTAGTTTGTTTACTTTGTCCCTTATTCTTCCATATCCTTATTTATTTTATTTAGAGTTCTAATTAGATTATTTTTATAGATTGTTGATAAAAAAGGATTACTTTTACTTTTAATTAATTTTAAGTCTCTATTTTATTTTAATTAATTTATTATGTCTTCTTATATTTTTCTGAGTATTATATCCATGTCAATGGAGTAGAATTCCCAACTTGACATGGGGTTGATTAAGAGGAGACACTTGAGTTGGAAGGCTTAAGTGTTGGTTAAATTGGAAGTTATTGGCTAGTTCTGTATTTACTAACACTAGACCTTCCCAAGGGAAAGGACTAGGATTTGCGAATAAGGATTATCTCAATCACTTGACTTTCCTTTATTTAGTAAGGGTTAACTAAGTGAAAACAACAATCTTTTTTATACTACACTTAAGAGATCCCAACAAGGATAGAACTTCCAATTAATCATTCCCCCAGTCAAGGCTTTTTATTAGAATATTAATAACCATTCTTAGTTTATTGCTTTAATTTATAATTATTTAATTACTCATTATCCAAACTCAAACTCTCTTGAAAATTCCTGATTAATAAGTTAGCACCCTTTCCTGAAACTCGTTGGGAGATGACCTGGGACTCATACTCCCAGTATTTTTATTTCTAAATTTCATGACAACTTTTTTAAATTGACAAGGCGGATCTTAGATGGTTAAGAACTATACTCTCAACGCATTCTCTATATTGATTTCTTAATTAGCCGACTTCTGCCCTCACGTCAGTTTTTGGCGCCGTTGCCGGGGAGTTGCAATTGTGTGCTAAATTATTAATTAGTGTACATATTTTATTTTATTTGCATATTTTATTTTTATTTTTACCATGAGCTATATATTTCTTTCATTGAATGACGTGTTCACTACTTGATTCGAGCTTAGCCGCGTTTGATCCTGAAATTGAAAAAACTCTTTCACGCATTAGGCGAGCTCGACGCAGGATAGCCTCTGAGGGTGGTGAAGTGATTGTTATCGATTCACCAGTCTCATCTGAGGGCGAATCTGAACCGCCATCTGAGAGCAAAACATGCTCCTTTACTTCTGATTCAGTTAATTCACGTGCAGATAGCATGGCAGCACCTAGGAGGATTACTCTCCAGGAGGCTGGAGTCCCAGATTTTACACTGCAGCCGTATCAAGTGTATCATCCAACTCTGGCTGCAGATTTTGAACTGAAAACTGTACTAATCAACTTGATGTCCAAGTTTCATGGCTTACCTGCTCAAGAGCCTATCAAGTACTTAAGGGAATTCTAGACAGCCTGTTCTACTGTTAGGCGTAATGGTGCAGATAAAATTTCTATTCTGTTAACCGCCTTCCCATTTTCTCTTGAGGGAAAGGCGAGGGAGTGGTACTACTCCCAACCTGAAGCGACTGTTACCAATTGGGATACGCTCAGGAGAGAATTTTTAGAAAAATACTTCCCAGCTGAAGTTATAGATAGACTGAGAAAAGAGATCTCCTGTATTGTTCAAGGAGAATCAGAGACTCTTTATGAGTACTGGGAGCACTTTAAAAACCTTCTAAACGCATGCCCCATCACATGATCGACAGACTGGTGTTAATCAGCTACTTCACACAAGGCATGAAGCCCTAGGATAAAACTACACTGGATGGTGCTAGTAATGGTTCTATGAAAAAGTACAAGACCGCAGATGAAGCATGGCAACTGATCAGTGACTTAGCTGAGTCCACTAGGAATCACAGGCACAGGCACAGCCACTCAAAAGCTGTTGCAGAGGTTTCCTCTAGCATTGAGACTACCGCTCTTACACAGAGTATATGTGAGATGACCAACCTACTGAAGCAAATGCACTGGAACCAACAACAACAAGCTCAGCCTTACCCACCACAACAGAGCCAACAGTTAGTCCCACAGAGAGTATGTGAAATCTGTGCTGATTATAGTCATTATACTGATAAATGTCCGCAGCTCCAACAATAAGACAACACTGTGGCAGCTACTCATAACTTCTATGACCGCCTGAATCAAGGATACAATCAACAAGGCGACAATTACAACTAAGGTGGAAACTATAACCAAGGATGGCAGGACAACTCCAACCAAGGTTGGAGGGATAATTCCAACCATGGCTGGAGAGACAACTATAACAGAGGAGGCAGATATAACAATGGAAACCAGAGGTGAAATAACAACAACAGATAGCAGAATCAGAACCAGCCTTACAGAGCACCTCACCTAAGACAATCTCAAGGATCCCAGCATAACCAACAACAAGTTCCTCAGATCACCTACCCTAATTCCTCATCAAATGACGAGATGCTTCGTTCTTTTGCACAAGGACAACAAGACATGCAGACACAGCTGAACTCTACTTTAAATGGTCTGAATGCCACTTTACAAGCTCTCGCCTCTAGGATAGATTCATTACCTAATTCCACTAACCAACCTTTAACCTCCAGTGGAATTCCTTCTTAACCCCTACCTAATCCCAAAGATGGCATCAATGCCATCACCTTGAGGTTCGAAACCACACTGCAAGAAAGAAACCATGAGGAGCCAAGCCCACAAGTACACGCCCCAGCTGAGGATGTGATAAAAGTAGAAGATGCTGAAGAAGAAGAGGACATACAAGACATAGTTGAAGAAGAAGCAGTTAAACCAAGGAATGGATAACCAAAGGAAGCTGAAGCTGTACAAGACGCCATTCCTATCCCATTTCCACACCTTGCAAAGAAATCCAGAAAACAGATGGAACTTGATCCCAAAATGGTAGAAATATTCAAAAAGGTTGAGGTAACTGTTCCCCTTTTTGATGTCATTCAGTAGGTACCTAAATACGCAAAGTTTCTAAAGTATTTATGCATTCATAAAGATAAAATTAATGAGTTAGAAACTATTTCTTTAGGTTGTTCTATATCTGCTTTAATGGGGGGTATACCTGAAAAATGTAGTGATCCAGGTCCATGCATGGTTAACTGTACCATTGGAGGTGTAATATTTTCTGATTGCATGTGTGACTTAGGAGTGTGTGTTAGTATAATGCCATTGTCTATATATGATACCTTGAGGCTCCCTCCCTTAAAAAGGTCGACAGCTCGTTTTGTGTTAGCAGATAAAAGCATTATTACAGTAGTTGGAATTGCTGAAGATGTATTAGTGAACATTAAGGGGCTCACATTTTCTATTGACTTCTATATCCTTGAAATGCCTCCTAATGACTCAGGCAGACCATCATCAATCCTGCTTGGAAGACCATTCCTGAAGACTTCAAAGTTCAAGCTGGATGCTGATGTGCGAAAAATGATCCGACACAAAACTCACCGGAAAGTGCACCGGGTCGCATCAAGTAATAATAACTCACGGGAGTGAGGTCGATCCCACAGGGATTGAAGGATTGAGCAATTTTAGTTGAGTGGTTGATTTAGTCAAGCGAATCAAGATTTGGTTGAGAGATTTGTGATTTGCAGAATTTAAATTGCATGGAAAATAAAGGGAATGGGTAATTTGCATGAAATTAAAGAGAACTGAAAATTAAAGTGCTAAATCTTAAAGGGCAAGAAATTAAATGGCAGAAACTTAGAACGCAAGAAATGTAAATTGCAGAATCTTAAAGTGCAAGAAATGTAAATGGCTTGAATTGTAAAGGGAATTGGGAATTAGATTTGCAGAAATTAAACAAGGAAGAGTAAAATTCAACACACAGAAGAGTAGAAGATGCCTTGGGTTGAATCGGATCTAAAACAGAAATATAAAAGAGCTTGAAAAGCAGTAAACAGAGAAATTGAGAATGGGAAATCCAGATCTCAGGACTCAAGAGACTAGATAACCAAGTCTAGATCTCAATGCCTTCCTAGATCCAACAAGAGCAATTGCAAAGGAAATGTAAATTGCAGAGAAAGTAGAAGAAGAAGCAATTAACAGAAACTGAAATTCAATTATGCAGTAAGTGAACAGAGAGATCTCAGGATGAGATTGAAACAGAATTCCTTCAATTCTCCAACCCAAGATCAAAGCAAATGTAATTGAAATTGAAAGCAAGAAAACTAAGAGGAAGGGAATTCAATTCTCCTTCCCCGAGACTTAGAAACTAAAAATCACTCAACACCAAAAGCTCTCCGAAAACTCCCTACGAAAACTAAAGGTCTTTCAATCAGAATGGATTTGAAAAATTACATGTACTATCCTGTGAGTGAAGTGATCAAGTGACAGTGGGGTGAACTCTAAATCATGTGCTCATGCAAGGACCTCAGTGCTTACTAGTCCCTACATCTTGGAAGTCTTAGGTCTTAGGATTTTCATCCAAATGGTATCATGGAGGTCTCTTTATATGTAATCACCTTTAAGCAGCTTATGGTTTCCTTGCTTTGGCCTTGACTCTAAGTGTCATGTCTCAAAGTGGCTCTTTAGATAAGCTTTCAATCAATACTCCTAAACCAGTTGGTTTTAAGGTATTAGGTGTTAAAGCACCCCTAAGGATTTACTTGCTCAAGCCTCTTTCTTTGACACAATTCGACCACAAGCATTTACTAGGATAACAACTCTTTGAGTTTTTGTTTCTTCTTTCTTTTCTGCCTAGTAATTGATGCTCAGAGCCTTGGGCCATGTTCTTTTTGTTTTTTGTATTTTCTTTATTTTCTTTTATTTTGTTTGCTGCTTCTTGGATCAATAAATTTTTGAGAATCTCCATAATACTTCTTTGAACTTCATGTCCTGCCTATGAGCTCCCATGCAAGTTTTCATAAGCATGCGACCTCAATACATTATCATACAACTGGAACCGCCACTTCTCCTAATCTTTTGCTTGCCTCAAAATTGTTTAATTCCTCAACCCTTCTTTTCAAAGAACTTTCATGTGATGCATTTTTTTTTGAATTATTGAGTGCAAACAAGTTTTGGAGATAGTGTTGTAAATGATCAAGCATCTTGCTTATTGAATTGCAGAGAAACTATACTAGACAGAAGGACAGATAGGGGTATAATATCACTTTTAATCATGGCAATATCTGATAATGAACAATACAACCTTTTGGAGTTTACTTGCTGTCCTCTTCCTCATCATCATTGCTGGTCTTCACATTCCTCTTTCACCTCTTTGATTGATGATGCTAAATCTTTCCAAAAGTTTGTATGGTACTCTGCAGTGATATTGAAAGTTGCTTGTTCTCCAAGCACTTAGAAACAATGGTTAGCATGCATGATTTATTTGTGGGCTTTTGAACTTACTTTGGTGTGGGAACACCAAACTTAGTACCTTGCCAATGGTTCTCATGCATCAGATTAACCATGTGTAAAACTCTTTTTTTTCTTTTTCAAAAGTGACAAAACTGAAAACTAAAGAATAGCAAAATAGTTGACTAGTTTATCTAACTGCTTGAAGCTAGCATTATGCAGAAGGGCATTATGCAAAAGGTGAGAATATGTTTTATGATGAAATTTTGGTGGAACACCAAACTTAGAATCCTTCATTCTCCTTTATATTGGGATGAGGAGAATTTGGCTAGAAACTTGGCAACCAAATCATCCCAACTAGTGATACTTCCTTGGGGAAAGGTTTCAAGACATTGTGCCGCTTCATCCTTTAATGAGAAAGGAAATAACAAGAGCTTATAGGTATCATGATTTATACTATCGAGATTGACAGCACCACAAGTCCTCAGAAAAAGGGATAAGTGCTGTTTAGGATCCTCCAATGGATTTCCACCATAGGAACAATTGTTCTTGATTAGTGTAATGAGTTGCGGCTTCATGTTGTGGTGTTCTTCTTTCTCAGAAACTCCTTCTTCAATGATATCCTTCCCTCTGGCCTCTCTTCTTTCCTGTGACATATAAATCAACAAACGGAACACACAGTGATATTCTTGAAAATTGAGTGTAGTCAGTTGAGACAAAACTTCAAACAGTTAGTGTGTTAGTCAAAAATTAGAGAAACAGAAAATAAAAATGCTATATCTAGATCACCACCTCACTTAATCATTGTCAATCTAATCAATCCCCGGCAACGGCGCCAAAAACTTGATGTGCGGAAAACGATCTGACACAAAACTCACCGGCAAGTGCACCGGGTCGCATCAAGTAATAATAACTCACGGGAGTGAGGTTGATCCCACAGGGATTGAAGGATTGAGAAATTTTAGTTGAGTGGTTGATTTAGTCAAGCGAATCAAGATTTGGTTGAGAGATTTGTGATTTGCAGAATTTAAATTGCATGGAAAATAAAGGTAATGGGTAATTTGCATGAAATTAAAGAGAACTGAAAATTAAAGTGCTAAATCTTAAAGGGCAATAAATTAAATGGCAGAAACTTAGAACGCAAGAAATGTAAATTGCAGAATCTTAAAGTGCAAGAAATGTAAATTGCAGAGAAAGTAGAAGAAGAAGCAATTAACAGAAACTGAAATTCAATTATGCAGTAAGTGAACAGAGAGATCTCAGGATGAGATTGAAACAGAATTCCTTCAATTCTCCAACCCAAGATCAAAGCAAATTTAATTGAAATTGAAAGCAAGAAAACTAAGAGGAAGGGAATTCAATTCTCCTTCCCCGAGACTTAAAAACTAAAAATCACTCAACACCAAAAGCTCTCCGAAAACTCCCTACGAAAACTAAAGGAAAGCCCCCTTAAAACTTAAATCCTAAGCTATTTATACACTTTCTTCAAATGGTCTTCAAGCTTTGAATTGGGCCTTTGCTCTTGATGGAATTGGGTTGATAGAGGCCTTGGTTGATTGCTCTTGGAGTTGGAGAGAGAACCGAAGTGAACCGGGTTGGGAATTATAAAAGCTTGAGTAAAAGTTTGAGTAAAAGTTTGAGGCAAACTTTTACTCAAACTTTTTACACCAGCTGCCCCATTCTTGCTGCTACCAACGTTTGAGCTAAAGTTTGGGGTCAAACTTTTGCTCAAACGTTGACCCCCTTATGCACACTCATGGCGCCAACGTTTGCAAAAAAGTTTGAGGCAAACGTTGGCGCAAACTTTTTGTCTCCAGGGTGTGTTGCTGATGGCGCCAACGTTTGCCAAAAAGTTTAAGGCAAACGTTGGCGCAAGCTTTTTTCCCAAAAGTTTGAGCTAAAGTTTGAGGCAAACTTTTGCTCAAGCTTTTTGTTCCCTGGGGTGTTTTCACTTATTCCGAAAGTTTGAGCTAAAGTTTGAGGCAAACTTTTGCTCAAACTTTTTGTTCTGTCTTGCTCCTAGCCATTCCTTCTTGCTTCAACCTTTCTCCAAGCTTTCTTCACCTATCATTAATCAACCAAACACATCAAAGCTATGCTCAAAATCATGAGATTGTCATTCTTTCATAATATGTGGCAATTATAGCATAAATCCTCATGAAATTGCATTAATATATCTATGGTTGATTAAATCAAAGGAAACATGAAAATCTACCCAATTGGCTTGCTTATGGCTCAAGAAAGTGCATAATTCAATTGAAAACAAAAGAAAAAGGCTAGTGAAACTAGGCTAAGATGACTTGTCATCAGATGCATTCTCAAGAACTTACTCCTTTGAGATAGATGGCAGAACAGTGAGTTTCAGTTTAAATGAAGCTATGAAGCACCCTCCGAAAGATCATTCTATCTTCCAGTGCAATATCATTAATGAAACTGTAGCTGAAGTTCACCAAGAAGAAATAGAAGAGAAACACATTGAGCAAGGTCCAAGTGTGGGGACACCCTCTGAACACAATACGGACACTTGGCCATTATCACTAGCCCCGGATGATCTAGAGCCTAGCCAAGAGCCTAAATCAGAATTAAAGCCCCTTCCTCCACACCTCAAGTATGCTTACCTTGAAGATAATCAGAAGTTTCTAGTTATCATTGCAAGGGAACTCACTTCTCAACAAGAAGAGCAACTGCTCAGTGTGTTGAGAAAACATAAGAAAGCAATTGGATAGAGCTTGGCGGATATAGTAGGCATCAGCCCTCAAGTTTATGAACATAGAATATTCTTAGAAGAGGGAGCAAAACGTGTCCGTCAACCCCAAAGAAGATTGAATCCCACCATCTTAGAAGTTGTCAAGAAAGAAGTAACCAGGCTACTTGAAGCATATATCATTTACCCCATCTCAGACAGTGAATGGGTCAGTCCAGTACAAGTGGTGCCCAAGAAGTCTGGAGTCACAACAGTAAAAAATGAGCATGGAGAGCTCCTGACAACTAGAGTGCAGAATTCATGGAGGTTTTGCATTGACTATAGGCGTCTCAACCAAGCCACTCGCAAGGATCATTATCTCTTGCCATTCATTGATCAGATGCTTGATCGCCTGTCAGGTAAATCTCATTATTGCTTTTTAGATGGTTATACAGGGTATTTTCAAATTCATATAGCTCCTGAAGATCAGGAGAAGACTACTTTTACATGTTCCTTTGGAATATATGCATACAAAAGGATGCCTTTTGGCTTATGTAATACACCGGCTACTTTCCAAAGATGCATGATGAGTATCTTTTCAGATCTTATTGAGAACTGTATGGAAGTTTTTATGGATGATTTTAGCGTATATGGTAATTCATTTAGCCTTTGCTTGGATAGTTTATCTAGAGTATTAGACAGGTGTGTTAGTACAAACCTTGTATTGAATTTTGAAAAATGTCATTTTATGGTAAAACAAGGAATTGTACTAGGACATGTTGTGTCTAATGCTGGTATTTCTGTAGATCCAGCAAAGATAGATGTCATTTCTAGTTTACCTTACCCCTCCTCCGTGAGGGAAGTCCGTTCGTTCCTTGGGCATGCAGGTTTTTACAGGAGATTCATTAAGGACTTCAGTAAGGTAGCATTGCCTTTATCCAGATTGCTGCAGAAAGATATTGAGTTCAAATTCAGTAAAGATTTCATGAAAGCGTTTGATAAGTTGAAAATCACCCTAACTCAAGCTCCAATTGTAAGAGGATCAGACTGGAGCCAGCCATTTGAAATTATGTGTGATGCCTCCAACCATGCAGTAGGAGCGGCGCTGGCTCAGCGCGAAGGTAAAGACCCTTTTGTAATTGCTTAGGCATCTAAGACTTTAGATGCTGCTCAGTCTAACTACACTACTACTGAAAAAGAGCTTCTTGCTATTGTTTTTGCTCTGGATAAATTCCGAGCCTATTTACTTGGTACTAAGGTAGTAGTATACTCAGACCATGCAGCTCTAAAATATTTATTAGCTAAAAAAGAGTCTAAACCAAGATTAATACGTTGGATACGGTTGCTGCAAGAATTCGATTTAGAAATTAAGGATAGGAGTGGTAACCAGAATTTAGTGGCAGACCACTTGAATCGCCTTGAGCACATTAAGTAAATCTATTCAAAGTACTTAAAATATAATTAAAATCACAAACATATAAATATAATAGTAAATTTTGTACTCTAAACAAGTAAACATATGCTTTATCATACATAAATTATTTTAAAAATTGAATAAATTGTTAAAATTAATAACACAAGTTTAAAATGATAAAATCTAACTTTTTTACCGTATTTTTTTATAATATTTTTATTTTTTATTTTTTAATTTTTAATTTATTAGTTTTTTATTATTTAATTAATAATTAAACAAATTATTTTTATGAAAAATTATTTTTTGTATTATCTTAAAGAAAAGACCAATATAACAATTTAAAAAATAACGTAAAAATAATATTTTAAATAAAAAATATTTAATATTAAAATTTTTAAATATAAAAATAAATTGTATAAATATTTAACAGGATTATTTATTTATTTTTTAATTTATTAGTATTTAATAAAATTTATATTTATATTAATAATTATATACAATTAAAATTAAAATAAAATAAAAAAATTATGTAATATAACTGAATGTTTGCAATATATATGTTAATTAGCACTTATAGTAATAACAAGCAATGTAGTTCAATAGCAAAAGAGTGTTTCATTTAGATAAGATCCTAGATTCAAACCTTGGCCACCCCATTTTGAATTTATTTTTTACTGACCCACTGCTACATCAGCGTCTCTTCCACGCTTCTGCTGAAACGCCGGTGCACCTAGACCCGCGCGGGTCAGAACGGGTCCGGTTCATCCGAATTTGACCGATTTTGTTTGGTCATACCGGGTTTGACCGATTCAATAGCAGGAACGGTCTTTAGTTTGGATTGGATCGGTTAGGGTTCGGTTAGATAAGATCCTTGGTTTAAACTTTGGCCTTCCCATTTTGGATTTATTTTCTACTGGCCTACTACTACATCAGCGTCTCTTCCACGCTAAGGCCCCGGTGCACCTAGACCTGGGCGGGTCAGAACGGGTCTGATTTATCCGAGTTTGACCGGTTTTTGTTCTGACATATCGGGTTTGACCAATTCAATAGCAGAAACGGTCTTTAGTTTGGATCGGATCAGTTGGGATTTCTGTTAGATAAGATCCTTGGTTCAAACTTTGGCCACCCCATTTTGGATTTATTTTCTACTAGTCCACTACCACATCAACGTCTCTTCCACGCTTCTGCTGAGGCACCGGTGCACCTAGACCCGGGTGGGTTAGAATGGGTCCAGTTCATCCGAGTTTGACCGGTTTTCATTTGGTCATACCAAATTTGACCGATTCAATAGCAAGAATGGTCTTTAGTTTGGATCGGATCGGTTGGGATTCGGTTTACCGATTTTTCGATCAAACTGGTCAGTCTGGTCCGAGTTTGATAATTATGATTTTTTAAGAATAAAATACAAAATAAGTTTTTCTATAATTTTAAAAAATGAATATTTTTTAAGAAAAATACAAAATAAGTATTAAATAAAAATTTACATGTCGTTGTCTTTATATAAAGTTGATAGTTAAGAATCATTAAATAATTTGATTTCTTTGACTAAATTGTCATCTAATATTTTTTACTATCAATTTTAGACAAAAATATTGAGAGCCACTCAGAATAAAGATGCTTAAAATATCTTTATATTAATTAAAATTCAACATATATAATCGATTAAACTGTATTATTTTTGTCAAAATTAGACTAGATAAATCGGTTTGACCGAAAAATCAGTGAACCAAACTTTGAACCGATATAAAAATAATTTTTTAATAAAAAATGACTATAATACTCTTATTATAGAAAATGACTAAAATACTCTTATTATATATACATTAATTTTAAAAATTCTAAA
>NC_029794.2:117023840-117041318 GCF_000816755.2 Arachis ipaensis
GTTTTATAGAATTTTTATTTATTTATTTATTTTTTTCTGTTAAATATTGTTAGATACACATTCAAAATAATAAATAATAAATAAAATATTTTTAAAACATATCTAAAAATATATATAATATAATTTTGATGATAAAATTAAATAAACACATCACATCTAAAATAGCAAATAACAAACCAAATATTTTATAAACACATCTAAAATTATCAAAAATAATAAAAAGATGGGTACTATCAAGCGTAAAGATAACAGTTACTATGTTTATTTAACTATGATAGCTTCAAAATCATTCTTACAAGAATAAAGCTTTCTCCCTCAAATACAAATAAAAAAATAGATTTAAAAAGATAAAATCTTTTACCATAAGAGGCCAAAAAAGTGTTATTTATAGTTTTTTAGTGGTGCCTTTTGTAAAAAGTTATTTGATTTATGATATAATTTTTAATTATATTCAAGACACATCTAAAATAATAAATAATAAATAAAATATTTTTAAAACACATTCGAAAATACATATAATATAAATTTCTTTGGTGAAATTAAATAAACACATCTAAAATAACAAATAACAAATCAAATATTTTGTAAACACAACTAAAATTATCAAAAATCTAAAAAGATGTACGTGAAAATAGCAGTTATTATATTTATTTAGCTATGATAGTTTCAAAGTCATTTTTACAAGAACAAAACTTTCTCTCTCAAATACAAACAAAAACATATATATTAGAAAGATAGAATCTTTTACTAGAGAAGGAAGAGCGCGTTATATATCCAAATTCCGAAAGAAAATTGGAGCACAATGAAGATGGAAGGAGCATATGACGAGGGAAGAGCACAGCTCGAGGAGGAGCGTGGCGAGGAAAGAGCGCAGGGCGGGGAAAGAGCGTAGGAACGGAGGAGGAGTGTGAGTAGGGGTGTTTATGAATCGGATCTGATCCGCATATCTGCGGTATTTATCCGAATCTGATCCAAAAATTGCAGATATGGATCTAATCCGCAAGGCTATCAGATCCGATCCGATCTGCATACTAATCGGATCAAATTGCGGATTTTGTACCAATATCCGTATATCTGCAAAAATAAAGAAATAAATAAGTAAATATTTTTTTATATTTTATTTCAAATTTTCAACTAATATCATATATGTTGTACTATTTTAATTTATTATTTAAGAAAAAGTATGTTTTTTTGGTGACTGAACATAACACAAAGAAAAAGGACCTAAGAAAAAGAGTAGCACTCCTCTCTAATAATAATGTCTAAATTATTAGGGGGCAGTAACCACTCTAGGTACACCTGCTTGTTTAAAGCAGCAGTTTTAGCCATTAAATCAGCCGCTCTGTTTGCTGTGCGCTGAATGAGCACTAAAGTAGCTGTCCAATTGTGCTGAAACACCTCTTTGATTTTGTCAAGCAGATCAGAGACATTCCTAATCATGCTGGTTGTGCCTCGCAAAACAAGAAGAAACACATCAAGATTATCAGTTTCATATATGACCTCTTTGCACTCACAATCCCAAGCCATAACAAACCCTCTCCAAATAGCATGAAACTCACAACAGAGAACACTAGAAAGAGGTATACTGGCAGGGCAACCTTTCATCCAAATTTTCATGCTATCTCTAATAATAAATACAAAGCTAGCTAATTGCTCATTTTCAACAACGCTTGCATCGCAGTTCACTTTACAGACATTCATTGGAGGTGGTTCCCAGTTATATTGCAAAGAGGAAGGAATAATATGTTCTTGGTTGGTAACAACCTTAGAGAAATCTCGAGCAGCATGTTTAACTAAGTGAACAATTTTCTCCTTACTCCATGGATCATCTTGATGGAAGATGTCATTGTTCCTGTCCCTCCAAATCCACCAAAAGGCCGCTGCAAAGAGAAACTCATTTTTCTTGAGGTTAGAACGAATCCAAGACACAAAATCTAAATTAGAGTCCTCAGCGGTCACTCCCAAATTTAAGCTAATCCAAATCTGACGAGCTTTTTGGCAAGTCCTAAAGCAGTGGTTAATATCCTCTAGAGCAAGATAACATCTCTGACAAAAATCAAAAGTAGCAAGACCTCTTTGAAACCGGTAACTAGTTGTGAAAACTCCGTTGTTGAGACAAAGTCAGAGCAGACACTTTATCTTCTCTGGTATTCTCAAGCGCCAAAACTAAAGCCAATTTTCATTATCATTCCAGCCAAATTTCTTGTTCAATAGCCATTCATACCCGCTTTTAGTCAAGTAGGTGAGAGTATTTAAGTTTGTCCAAAACCAACCTGTTTTATCTCCTGCCTGCTTGATAGGATCAGAGAGCATCAAATCAAGTTTAACTTCTTTCGGAATTATTGTGCAAAGAATATCCCACCACCAATGTCCATGGTGCCAGACATCTTCTAGCTTCAAGTGAGAATCAGATATGTGCACAAAAGAAACCAAAGGAGCTAGCGTTCCACATGGTCGCCAAGCATGATACCAAAAGGATTGATACATCCTGCCCAAAGCTTATATGTATTATGCAGTAATTGCCAAACAAGCTTTCCTAATAAAGCAAAATTTACACATTGGGTATCTCTAATTCCCAAGCCTCCATATTTTCTTGGAGTGACAAATTTACTCCACTTGAATTATCTAAGCACAGAATCAATCTTTTGACAAACCGAAGTAGGAAAAAGAGTCACTTGCATCTGAAGCTTTGCAGAACAACTTCAAGGTGTGCACAACATTCTAAACTTGATTTTTCTTCGTTTTACAAAAAAGGAGGAGGTCATCTGCAAACATCAAGTGAGAAACTCTAGGTCCCCCTCTAGAAACAGCCACATCATCCTAAATATCCTCATCAACTTGTTTGGAAATGAAGCACGCTAATATCTCCATGCACAAAACAAATAAATAAGGAGAAATTTGATCTCCTTGCCTGAGCCCTCTGCGAGGTTGGAAGCTGTCCAATCTATTCCCATTCCAAAGGATGAAAAGATTTAAGGCCTGAACACAATTCATTACAAGCCAAATAATTAGAGAAGGAAAGCCAAAACTTCAAGAGTGTGCTCAAGAAAATTCCAATCAACTCTATCATAAGCCTTTTCTAAATCAATCTTAAAAGCCAGAGCTCCTTTTCTAGACTTTGTCCGCTTAAGAAAGTGAAGAATTTCTTGGGCCACAATAATATTATCAGGCGCTCCTCTACCATGAATAAATCCTTTCTGGGTTGGGCTAATAATCTCATCCAAAAATGGTCGTAATCTATTAACCAGCACTTTAGTCACTAGCTTATAAATTACATTACAAAGGCTTATTGGCCAAAAATCCTTCAATCTAGTTAGACGGTCGCACTTAGGGATAAGAACAATCAAAGTTTCCAACAAAGAATGGCTTAACATCTCCCCTAAGAATGCTTTCTGAACAGTACGCCACACCTCATGACTCACCACATTCCAATATTCCTTGAAGAAAAAAACTTGAAAACCATCCGGCCTAGGAGCTTTGAACGAGCTCATATTATCCAGAGCTTCTTTAACCTCAAATATTGTTACTGGTTTAGACAAATTATCATATGCATCCTGGCTAAGATATGGCATAGGAATTTCTCCCATGCAATTAACCTCAACAGGCTCAGTAGAGCAAAAAATATTTTTGAAAAAATGAACAACCTCTCTTTGCAAAACTTCCGAATCATCAGACCAGGACCCATCACTGACCAGCAACCCATGAACCTTGTTAGTGGTTTGCAGATGGAAAAAGCTAGTATTTCTATCACCATACCGAACACATTGATCTCTTAACTTCTGGTACCAAAGCAATTCTTCCTGGGCCAAAACTAGATTATACTCAGCTCTCAGTTCTTCCTCTTTGTGCTTCAAAATCGGATCATCGTCAGCTTCCATCTTCCGTTGAATACAATTCAAATAAGCCTCCAATTTCCTCTTTTTAATAAAAATATTGCCGAAGACCGTAGAGTTGAATTCCAACGAAGCTTCTTGAACCCCCAACAACTTCCTATGGATGCCAAAGTTTGTACTATCCCAAGATTTCTGAACAATGGCCTTGTAATCAGGATGCGTTGCCCATGTCGCTTGGAATCTAAAAGGCCGGTTTCCTTTCTTGATAGGAACTCCTTGACATCGGATAAGCAGGGGACAATGATCAGAGTGGGAACGGCTGAGAACTTCAACAAAAGTTTTTTGAAAAAGAAGGCGCCATTCTATAGTACAGCAAGCTCTATCCAATCTCTTTGCAATTTCTTTGTTTTCTTAAATTTTACGGAACCAAGTAAACCATATTCCAGAGGTTGTCAGATCAAAAAGACCACAAGAATCTAGAGTACTTGCAAAGATACTACTGCGATTCGAATAGAAATTACCCCCTTCACCTCATGAACACTCAAAATATCATTAAAACCCCCAACCACCACCCATAGGTCCTGAATGCACAACCCAATATCAAGTAGATGACTCCATAATTCTACTTTATTAGTGGCTTGAGGGCTGCCATAAACTGCACTGCAGATCCATCTTCGCCCACCACTATTAATTTCCAAAGTTACACATTGATTCATAGCCCAAAGAATTTACAAGAAAATTTTAAATTAGCAGAGAGAAACTAAATTCCTCCCTTGTGTCCAACAACATCTACAATCCCTACAGGATAATATCCTAATCTCCCCCAAAATTCTTTCATAGTTTCAACCCAATATGAGTTTCCACCAAAATAAAAAAAGTTGGTTGAAATTTTCGTACCAACTCCTTACAGTGCACCCAAGACATCTTATTTGACGTCCTCTTACATTCCAACTAATAATATTTAAATGGTCACAATCCATAAAAATAAATTAAATAATTGGAATGTATAATCATTCTACCTCACGTCGATGGACCCCTGTCTCCAAGTGTCTTCTCGTGGACTTGCGCCGCAGAACCATCATTCTTCTGTTGAGGTTGGTTCTCCAAGTTTGTTGTTGCACTAGCTTTATCAAACTCCTTTTGTACTTGAGAATCCATTGACAATGCTTCAGTAGGTGAGTTTTGAAGCAAAATAGGACGTTACCTTTTGTGCCCTATGATAAACCACTATTTTATAGTTTATATTGTGTTTAATTGTGTGGTTTTGTCATGATCCTTACCCACTTATTCATCAATTTAGCATGCATTTAGATTTCCTTCCTAAATTTAGTACATGTTTGAAACTGCTTCCTAGAGACTTTAATTATTTAATTTTAATTCTCTTTTATTCCATTCGATGCCGTGATCTGTGTGTCAAGTGTTTCAGGCTTTATAGGGCATGAATGAGATGGAGATTGGAGAGAAAGCTAGCAAAAATGGAAGGAACACAAGAATTTGAGGAGATAACCAGCGAGAAGTGACGCGGTCGCATGGCTCACGCAACCGCGCGAAGGAGCGCAAATCGTAGTGACGCGGCCGCATGGCTTGTGCGGCCGCGCGGATTGGAAAGCGCAAGCGACGCGGTAGCGTGGACGACGCGAACGCGTGGAGAGGAAAAAGCGCAAGCGACGCATCTGCATGGAGGACGCGATCGCGTGACATGTGCGATCTGCATAATCTACAGATTTCGCTGGGGGCGATTTTGGACCTTATTTCGGCCCAGTTTTTGGCCCGGAACAGCAGACTAGAGTCAGAGAATATGCAGAAACAACAGACACATTCATTCAGTAGTTTTGAGATCTAGTTTTACTCTCTTAGATTTTTCTCTCTAGTTTTTAGAATTTTAATTTTCAATTGGTCTTAGCATTGGAACATTGAGAAGAGTTATTCCCTCATCAAGACTTCATCATTCTAGTTTGTTCTCTTAACTTGGATCTATTGTTCCATGTTCTTTGTTATGTTCAATTTTGTCATTCAGATACTTTTATGATTAATTAATGCAAGGATTATTTCTTTTTAATTCAATTTCAATTCCAATAATCATGTCTTCTTTTAATTCCCTTTCATGTGCTATGGATTCTTTATTTACAATGCGTGAGTAGTTTTCTTACTTGATGGGGAGTTGATTAAAAGGAACTCTTGAGTTGGAATGATTGAAGGAAAAATTTGTAGTTGGGTTACATGTTGGATTGCTATCCTGTCACCAACGCCAATCCCTTTGAACTAAGTGGGTTGCAACTTGTGAACAGATCTGGCATTCCAACTTGTTTGACTTTCCCTTACCTAGTAAAGGATAACCAAACAGAGTAACCGTTAATTATAAATCAATCTTAAAAATCATTCCATCAATGATAGAGATTCTAACAAATCAACTCCCAGTCAAAGCTTTTATTTATATTATTTAAAATTCCTCAATTTAAATTCCAATTTACTTAGCTCAACTTCTTGGAACATCTGATTAATAAAATAGCACACTTTTCTGCAACTCGTTGGGAGACGACCTAGGACTTAAAACTCCCAGTAATTTTAATTTAAACTCTCTGTGACATATTTCTAAATTGATAGGCAGATTTTCGGTGAGTTAAGAACTATACTTGCAACGTAACCATTTTAATAAATTTTTAATTCACCAGCTTCTGCTTCCCATCAATTTTTGGCACCGTTGCCGGGGAGTTGCAATAGAGTGCTAATTTTATTAATTGGAATTTATTTACTTGCATTTTATTTAATTTTGCTACTATGAGCTGCATGTTTCTTCCGTCAAATGACACGTTCACTTCCTGATCCGCGCTTGCTAATATTCGATTCTGAAATTGAAAGAACAATTTCACGAATAAGGCGAGAACAGCGTAGGTTAGCTCGCTCTGAGGGCGGATCTGAAAGTGAATCTGAGGAAGAAACCAGCCCCCGTTCTACTGATTCGGTTGTTTTACGTGCAGAAAACATGGCAGCTAGAAGAGTTACCATTCAGGAGGAAGGAGCTCCTAATTTTACAATGCAACCGTTTCAAGCGCATCATCCAGCGGTAGCTACGGATTTTGAAATAAAGACCGCACTGTTAAATTTGATGCCCAAGTTTCATGGCCTACCTGCTCAAGAGCCTATCAAGCACTTGAGAGATTTCCAGGCAGCCTGTTCTACTGTCAGGCGTGATGGCACTGATGAAACTTCAATTATGCTGAAAGCTTTTCCGTTCTCTCTTGAGAGAAAATCAAGAGAGTGGTACTACACTCAACCTATAGCAAATGTATCCAACTGGGATACACTCAGAAAGGAGTTTCTGGAGAAATTCTTTCCATCTGAAGTTACTGATAAACTGAGGAAGGATATCTCTACAATTGTTCAGGATGACAATGAAACTCTCTTTGAATACTGGGAGCGCTTCAATAATCTTCTGGAAGCATGCCCCCACCACATGATTGACACGATCGTGCTACTCAGCTATATCACACAAGGTACGAGGCCCCAAGATAAGACCACATTGGAGAGTGCCAACAATGGGTCTATGAAGAAGTACAAGACCACTGATGAAGCTTGGCAATTGATCAGTGATTTAGCTGAATCTACTTGGAACCACAGACAGAAGCAAGGCCGTTCAAAAGCCGTTGTAGAAGTATCTTCTGGCAGAGAGACTGCTGCTCTAACTCAAAGCATCTGTGAGATGACCAACCTGCTGAAGCAAATGCAGTTGAATCAACAAGCTCAGCAAACCCAACCGCAGCAAAACCAACAACTAGTCCCACAAAGAATTTGCGAAATTTGTGCTAATTACAGCCATTACACTGATGAATGCCCGCAGCTCCAACAAGAAGACAACATGGTGGCATCCACTCACAACTTTTATGACCGCCCCAACCAAGGGTACAATCAAAGTGGAAATAATAACCATGGATGGCAGGACAATTCAAACCAGAATTGGAGGGACAACAATAACAGGGGAGGCAGAGATAATCAGGAAAATCAGAGGTGGAATAATAACAACAACAGGCAGCAAAATCAACCTTACCGAGCACCTCACCTGAGGCAAAACCAAGGACCACCGAACAATCAGCAGCAAACCTCTCAATTTACTCATTCTTCGGTATCTTCTAATGAAGATTTATTACAAGCTTTTGAGAAAAGACAACTGGCCATGTAAAGTACCATCGTGAACACTATTAACGCCAGTCTAAATGGTCTCACCTCTACTCTGCAAGCTTTTATGACACAGCTTGGTTCAGCACAAAATTCCAGTAACCAACCTTCAAGCACCACTGGAATCCTCTCTCAACCGTTACCCAATCCAAAGGGAGGCATTAATGCCATCAACCTGAGGTCCGGAACTACACTGCAGGAGAGGAATCAGGAGGAAGCAAGCTCACCAGAATACGCCTCAGCTGAAGAGGTGGTAGAAGTCGAAGATGTTGAAGAGGAAGAGGATATACAGGACATAGCTGAAGAAGAGATAGCTCAACCACAAGAAGAAGCACCAAAAGGGGCAGGCACCACGGAACCCACTGTTCCCATTCCATTTCCACAACTTGCAAGGAAGCCCAGGAAGCAGCTGGAACCTGATCCTAAAATGGTAGAGATATTCAAAAAGGTCGAGGTAACTGTTCCCCTTTTTGATGTTATTCAGCAGGTACCTAAATATGCAAAGTTTCAAAAGACTTATGTATCCATAAATACAAAATTAATGAATTAGAAACTATTCCTTTAGGTAGTTCCATATCTGCTTTAATGGGAGGATTACCTGAAAAATGTAGTGATCCAGGTCCTTACATAGTTAGTTGTACTATTGGTGGTCTAGTAATTTATGATTGCATGTGTGATTTAGGAGCATGTGTCAGTATAATGCCTTTGTCTATATATGATGTTTTAAGGCTCCCTCCTTTAAAAAGGTCGGCAGCTCGTTTTGTGTTAGCAGATAAAAGCATTATTACAGTGGCTGGAGTTGCTGAAGATGTTTTGGTGAACATTAAAGGGCTCACATTCCCCACTGATTTTTATATCTTGGAGATGCCCCACAATGATTCAGATAAGCCATCATCAATCCTACTTGGAAGACCATTCCTGAAAACATCAAAATTCAAATTGGATGCTTTTTCAGAAACATACTCCTTTGAAATAGATGGCTGCATAGTGATCTTCAATCTGAATGGAGTCATTAACAACCCCCCAGAAGATCATTCTATCTTCCAGTGTGATGTCATAGACGAAAGTGTGGCTGAAGTTCAAAAAGAAGAGTTTGAAGAGAGGCACACTGGACAAGGTCCAAGTGTGGGGACCCTCTTAACTGACAATGAGGACACTTCGCCATTTTCACAAGCCCCAGATAATCCAGAGCCCGCCCATGATCAAAAGTTAGAATTGAAACCTCTCCCTCCACATCTCAAATATGCTTATCTTGAGGATGAGTAGAAGCTTCCGGTTATTATTGCAAGAGAACTGACTTCTCAACAAGAAGAGCAGTTACTTGATGTACTGAGGAAGCATAAGAAGACAATTGGGTGGAGTTTGGCAGACATAGTGGGAATTAACCCTCAAGTATGCGAGCACAGAATATTTTTGGAAGAGGGAGCAAGACCTGTTCGTCAACCCCAATGAAGATTGAATCCCACCATCTTGGAAGTTGTCAAAAAGGAAGTGACCAGACTATTGGAGGCCGGTATCATATATCCTATTTCAGACAGTGAATGGGTAAGCCCAGAACAAGTGGTGCCCAAGAAATCTGGAGTCACTACAGTTTTTATGGACGATTTTAGCGTTTATGGTGATTCTTTTAACCTTTGCTTAGATGGATTATCTAGAGTATTAGATAGATGTGTTAACACAAACCTTGTATTGAATTTCGAAAAATGCCACTTTATGGTAAAGCAAGGGATTGTATTAGGACATGTGGTATCTAATAATGGCATTTCTGTAGACCCAGCAAAGGTGAATGTTATTTCTAGTTTACCTTATCCCTCTTCTGTGAGGAAAGTCCGTTCGTTCCTTGGCCATGCAGGTTTCTACAGGAGATTTATTAAGGACTTTAGTAAGGTAGCACTTCCCTTATCCAGATTACTGCAGAAGGACATTGAGTTCGAGTTCAGTGAAGATTGCAAACAAGCATTTGATAAGCTGAAGACTGCTCTAACTCAAGCCCCAATTGTGAGAGGACCCGACTGGAGCCAGCCGTTTGAAATCATGTGCGATGCTTCCAACCATGCAGTAGGAGCAGCGCTGGCTCAGCGTGAAGGTAAGGATCCTTTTGTTATTGCCTATGCGTCTAAGACTTTAGACACTGCCCAGTCTAATTATACTACTACTGAGAAAGAGCTACTTGCTATTGTTTTTGCTCTGGATAAATTTCGGGCTTATTTACTTGGTACTAGAGTAGTAGTATATTCGGACCATGTAGCTCTAAAGTATCTATTAGCTAAAAAGGAATCCAAACCAAGACTTATACGTTGGATACTGCTGTTACAAGAATTTGATTTAGAAATAAAGGATAGGAGTGGTAATCAAAATTTAGTAGCAGACCACTTGAGTCGCCTTGAACATATTAAGGATGATTCTACTCCTATAGATGATAATTTTCCTTTTGACAACCTGCAAGAAGTATCTGAGGTAGTCCCTTGGTATGCACCTGTTGCTAATTATTTAGTTAGCCGCACATTTCCTCCACATTTTTCTAAACATCAAAGAGACAAGATGAAAAGCGAGTCTAAATATTATATATGGGATGACCCATATTTATGGAGATATGGCGCTGACCAGATAATTAGACGTTGTGTACCTTAATCAGAATTCCAGTCCATTTTAGAGGCCTGTCACTCATCTGAATTGGAAGATCCCCACATCGCAGCAGATTGAGCTATTGGAGCGTCCAACTTACGGACGTAAAAGCAAAGTGCTTGGTGGGAGACAACCCACCGCGGTATGATCGTTCTTTTCTTCGCTTTTAGTTTTTTTTCTTCTTTAATAACTCTTCTCTTTACTAGTGCTTTCGTGCTCTTTCAATTACATGTCTTTATCTTTCCTTAAAAAAAAAAATTTCGCCGCGCGACGCGATCGCATCAGCGACGCGTCCGCGTGGTAGGGGGAGTAAAGAAAAATAAAATTGAACAGAAAGTTACGCAGAAGTAGCGCTGGGGTCGTCCCAATGGCACAAATTACCCCACGCGACCGCGTCGCTAACGCGACCACGTCGCATGGAATCATAGCCTCCCACGCTACCGCGTACCTCACGCAGCCGCGTGCCCTGAGTTTTCGATGTAAAAGGGTGCACAGTCGCATTCTGTGCGAGAGTGATGCTGGATTGGTGCTGGAAGCACAATCCCTGTCACGCGACCGCATCGCTGACGCGGCCGCGTCACCCATTTTATAACGCACACTCATGCGATCGCGTGACCCACGCGATTGCGTCACCCAATTTTGGCAATTAAAATGAATCGAACAGAGAGTTGTGCTGGAGCGAGGCTGAACTCGAGCCAGCAGCGCAACATAGGTCACGTGACCGCGTGACCGACGCGATCGCATCACCTTACCTGGAGCGCACCCACGTGAACGCGTGCCCCACGCGGCCGCGTCGCACAGCTCAACCTAAATTGCCAAATTATCCTATCTTTCTTTCCTCCAAATCCTAATTTTTCTTTTCCCTCCTTCTTTCTTCTTTCTCCCTTCCCCTTTCTATCTCACCTTTCACTCTCTATCTCTCTCACCACCATTAACAAGGTTTTACCTTCTTCTTCCTTCTTCTCTCTTCCATCATTCTTCTTATATTATATATATTTTTATTTTCTTTTTCTTTTCCTTTTTACATGGTGTTAGAAATTTTTTGAGTCATTATCCCTCATTAGATGCTTGTGACTTGTTACAATTTATTTGATAATTATTATTATTTTTAAGGAATTGCTTACATGTTCAATTTCATACTTTTTATATCTTGTTTAACATGCATGCCATGTGTTTGTGAAAAAGCCCATATAGCACTATGCACTTTTCTACATTACTTTACTCTACTATTCAATGCTTGCTTTTCACAAATTCTCCTTCTTATTTTATTAATTGAATTTAATTGTCAATACAAACGTGATGGTTTGTTACAAAGTATTGCTTGGTCTATGCTACTCATGCCCTTTGCCAGCATGCCAATAAACACCTTGCATTCATTTGTCTTTATATGCACTAGCTATCTTCCATCGTTGGCTTTTCACACGTACTCGCGAGCATGTGTTAATGTCAGCATATCTTAATGTGCATCCATCACCCTCTTTTCCGTTTCCTTCCTTGCTGTATCTCTCTTTGAATTTAATTTACTTTCTCTTCCCTTCTTTCAGGATGGCCACCAAGAAAGGAAAAGAGAAAGCTACTTCCAAACCACCAGCAAGAAGAGGAACTAAAAGAGCATTAGTGGCAGAGCCTTCTTCAACCACAGTCAAGCCCTCAACAAAAAGAGTTAAGAGGATAATAAAGGTTGACGAAAAGGAGAAAGCCTTTCCAGCAAGGGACGCTATGCGATTTCCGAATCGCTACTGTGAGCAGATGTTCCCTATCCTAGCAGAAAGGAACTATAACAATGAATACCTTCTTATCCTCCCATCCAATATTGCCTCCTTTGTTGAGCTGCAAATTGAACGAAGACAATGGGATTTCTTACAGAGACAGCCGAGGCAGGTCAATCTCTCTTGGGTAGTTGAGTTCTACTCCAACTTCTACATACCGACCCTGCAGTCTGTTTATGTCCGGCAGAAGCAAGTGCCCATTACAGAAGAGGCCATCCAGCAAACTCTGAGTCTTCCCCCTTTTCCAGCAGAAATGGACGCTTTTCAAGAAGCCACCCTTCAGCGCCAGAGATACCAATTTGACTGGGACTCCGTTCTCGGAGTCATCGCATTACTTGGCAGCCGTTGGATCTACGGATACCACCGTACCCGCCCTAAGGGAATCTTGGCTTCTGCACTTACCTTGGAGGCTCGCGTATGGGCACAGATCATGTCCCATTACATCTTTCCGAGCACTCATAAGTCCTCCTTCACTGCAGACATGGCTGTTCTACTATGGTGTATCCTTACAGACCAACCTCTGAATCTCTCAAGACACATCCGGAATGCTATGGAGCATGTACAAATCGCGGGCAACCTACCTTTTCCCGCCCTGGTCTCAGATCTTGTCTCAGCAGCCGGAGTCTCCTACAGAGCGGGGGACACCAAAGCCATGCTTCCACGGGATGATCAATATGTCCCTAACGGGAAATACCTCAGACTTTCAGCAGCCACTACAAGCCAGCCTACTGAGCCGGTTGAAGATATTCCTTCTTCAACGCCACAAGCATCTACAACTGAGAAATTGCTCCAGCAGATACTTGAAAAGTTGGATCGGCATGAACAGAAAGCTAAGATGAGAGAGCGCCGTAACAAGCGCCGATTCACATACCTCAAGGAGCTGATCATGGGCAAATTCAGGGACTCAGACACTCCGGACTCCACTTCTTTTACCAGCATCGGGAGCCATGATAGTCCCGACTGTGGAGATACTGCTACCAGCCCACCCCTGTTCCTGACAGATGGCACCGAGGACGGTGCAAAGCCTTAAGTGTGGGGAGGTCGGTCAGTACCTGACTTCCGGAGGTAATTTCTCTTCTCCATACACCAATAATTAGGATATTTTAGTTAGATTTTCTTTCCTTTATAGAACAGAATAAATTGCATAGGTTAGAATAGTTGCATGCATGTTCTACTTGATCGAAAAGACAATAAGTTTCTTTTAAAAATCTATCTTTAGGTGAGAGCTTATGTTAATTAAAGATTCAATTTATAAAGCTCACTTAGCCATATGTATATCCTTACCTGCACCTTGGCCCCATTACAACCCTGAAAAGACCTCATGATGTTTGCATTGGTATATTAACTGTTGTTGATTGGTTAGTAGAAAAACAAAAGTTAGAAAACATGACTATAGAAGAATAGAGTGATTACCCTATACACTAGAGATTAGAGCGTACATACATTACCAGTGAGGGTTCAATGCTTGAATTTTCATGTTTCCTGCTTTCATAAGCTATCTTCTTGCACGTTTATCGGTTTTATTGTATAATGATAGAATTAGTGGAATTTGATTTGTAATTATTTTGAAGGGCTTATTTACTTTTGATCAAGTGGACAATAATCATATAGTTGCATTTATTTATATATGTAGGATTGCATTGCATTTCATGAGTTTCTGCATGTTCATACTTATTTCCTTGTCTCCTTCAATTTAGCATGAGGACATGCTAATGTTTAAGTGTGGGGAGGTTGATAAACCACTATTTTATAGTTTATATTGTGTTTAATTGTGTGGTTTTGTCATGATCCTTACCCACTTATTCATCAATTTAGCATGCATTTAGATTTCCTTCCTAAATTTAGTACATGTTTGAAACTGCTTCCTAGAGACTTTAATTATTTGATTTTAATTCTCTTTTATTTCATTCGATGTCGTGATCTGTGTGTCAAGTGTTTCAGGCTTTATAGGGCATGAATGAGATGGAGATTGGAGAGAAAGCTAGCAAAAATGGAAGGAACACAAGAATTTGAGGAGATAACCAGCGAGAAGTGACGCGGTCGCATGGCTCACGCGACCGCGCGAAGGAGCGCAAATTGCAGTGACGCGGCCGCATGGCTTGCGCGGCCGCGCGGATTGGAAAGCGCAAGCGACGCGGTAGCGTGGACGACGCGAACGCGTGGAGAGGAAAAAGCGCAAGCGACGCGTCCGCATGGACGACACGATCGCGTGACATGTGCGATCTGCATAATCTGCAGATTTTGCTGGGGCGATTTTGGACCTTATTTCGGCCCAGTTTTCGGCCCGGAACAGCAGACTAGAGTCAGAGAATATGCAGAAACAACAGACACATTCATTCAGTAGTTTTGAGATCTAGTTTTACTCTCTTAGGTTTTTCTCTCTAGTTTTTAGAATTTTAATTTTCAATTGGTCTTAGCATTGGAACATTGAGAAGAGTTATTCCTTCATCAAAACTTCATCATTCTAGTTTGTTCTCTTAACTTGTTCTATTCTTCCATGTTCTTTGTTATGTTCAATTTCGTCATTCAGATACTTTTATGATTAATTAATGCAAGGATTATTTTTTTTAATTCAATTTCAATTCCAATAATCATGTCTTCTTTTAATTCCCTTTCATGTGCTATGGATTCTTTATTTACAATGCGTGAGTAGTTTCCTTACTTGATGGGGAGTTGATTAAAAGGAACTCTTGAGTTGGAAGGATTGAAGGAAAAATTTGTAGTTGGGTTAAATGTTGGATTGCTATCCTGTCACCAATGCCAATCCCTTTGAACTAAGTGGGTTGCAACTTGTGAACAGATCTGGCATTCCAACTTGTTTGACTTTCCCTTACCTAGTAAAGGATAACCAAACAGAGTAACCGTTAATTATAAATTAATCTTAAAAATCATTCCATCAATGATAGAGATTCTAACAAATCAACTCCCAGTCAAGGCTTTTATTTATATTATTTAAAATTTCTCAATTTAAATTCCAATTTACTTAGCTCAACTTCTTGGAACATCTGATTAATAAAATAGCACACTTTTCTGCAACTCGTTGGGAGACGACCTGGGACTTAAAACTCCCAGTAATTTTAATTTAAACTCTCTGTGACATATTTCTAAATTGATAGGTAGATTTTCGGTGAGTTAAGAACTATACTTGCAACGTAACCATTTTAATAAATTTTTAATTCACCAGCTTCTGCTTCCCATCACCCTACTTTAAAGAAATGAGTACTCTGATCCTTGAAAGCCACCTGAGTTGTTCCCAAAGAGCCAAGCGTGGATAGAGGATCCTTCTTTTCCTTATGCCTCACCTTTGCATTTGATAAAAGACTTCACATTTGCATTTGATGAGGATCCAGCATGCATGTTATTAGACCAAAAAAAAAATTTCTTACTCACCAAATTGGAGCATATTGCTACATTGACTTTTTTTTGGCACCACATTGGGACCTTTACCCACTTTTTTCTTGCCTTTTCTACTAACTGCAACCCATTCACCCTCTTTTGCACGAGTATCCCTATTCATGCGTGATTCTTACAAATTATCATGACAAGACCCGCTGCTCCATGCTTCTCCATAATTGGAATTGATTTGGCATTAATTCCAAATTCAAAAGTTGAATTTTGATTTTTTACTGGGATTTGACTACCTTCTACCGTTTTCTCATTGTTATCCACCGGAAACAGTGACGGCAAATTTTTCTCCTTCACCGTGCTTTCCTTCCCAATGTCGTTGTTGTTCTCTTTCACACATTCTCTTGTTACGTGCCCAAAGCAGCTACATTTTTCACAAATTAAATTCAAGTACTCATATTCTATGTCATACATATCACCATCAACTTGAATTTTTTTTATGACTGGAAGTCCCAAGTTAATTTGCACACATGCTCTTGCATACTTTTCCCTCTCCGCAGACTTGGTGGCTAAGTCGATGTGGATCGGTTTGCCAATAGCTGACGCAATCATTTTCATGGTCCTCTCTTGATAATAGTTAATGTCTAAACTTGTGATTCTTATCCAAACTATGGTAAACCCAAAAGTGTTTTCACAAAGTCTGAATGAAGAACTCCAAGGTTTAACCGCAACATAACTACCAGTAATCATCCACAGATCTCCAATGAGAACTTTTTCTCTATCCTCCAAGAGATCAAATTTGACTAAGAAATAGCCAAAACCGACATCTAGTACCTTATATCCTCCTTTAGTTCTCCAAACGCCTTTAAGCCTGTGCGTGATCGCCGTATAGCTAAAATTTTTTCCAAGAACTTTGATCACGATGGCATCTTTGTAGGACTTTGCCAATATCTCCTTTGCTTCTTCAGTGAACGTCACAGTTGGTATCTCTGAATCGCCTTACTTACCAACTACTGTAGCCATCTTATCCCCATCAAGAGAATCAGCAACCTCCAAAGCTCTCCTTGCTGAGGCACCAACAACTTTATCTCTGAATGATATCCGCTGACCTTGAATCTTGTTACTGTCTCCTTTAATCCCCTCCTTTTCACCTGATGTATGCCCCCCTTTGCTCTCCCCCTTATTGCTTCCGCCGGCATGGCCGGCTGCCTCGCTATGTGCCACCCTCGAAAGCTCTCCCCCACTCTCTTTGCTCTCCATTTCATGTACTCTCATATAAGAAAAAGTATGTTTAACATCATTTTAAGAGTAACCATATTTAAAAGAATATAAAAATAAATTTCATTGATATTTTTAAATAAAAATAAGCTTTTAAAAATATTTTTGTATTTTGCGGATATATCCGATAGAATCAGATCCAAACATAAAAACTGCGAATATTAAATTCGATAATTTTAGTGCGAATCGAATAAAAATTTTAGTGATATCTGATCTGCGTTCAGTTGTAGATGTGAAGCGCTGCAGATCTAGATTTTAGGGATACATACATACATACAGTTACATGGATGCAGAGACAGAGAGGGTAAGAGAGAATCAGAGATTGTTACACAACATAACACAAAAAAGAAAGCATGAAACCCACCAACCAAAGTTGAAGACGCAACTCTTCTCCTGCGCTTCTTCTGCCACTGTGCCCAAACCGTTCTCAGCCCCACCGGCAACACCCTCCACCC
>NC_029794.2:117041438-117048997 GCF_000816755.2 Arachis ipaensis
ACACCTCCGCATCACGCCACCACCACCTCACAACCTTCGCAACTCATGTGAGTCCTCCACCTCCTCTTCTTCCTCCACAACCTCCCAAAGGTTCACCAAATGGAGGTTCTCTCTCCCCACAACACCCTCCACCGCCACTGCCACCACCACTCCTCCGACACAACAACGACGACCACGACCACCACTTCTTTTACTTCCCAACAACCTCGAAGAATTGTTCCACCTCTCCGAGCTTCAACTAACAACAGGGTCCGATCCCACAGCGCCGCAGCCATCCCCTTCTAGAATGTTCTCTCGTCCCAAGCCCTCCTCAGGACCAACCACCATGCCCACTGGCTCTCCTCCGCCACATCATACGCCACCTCACTGCCACCACCAAGATCCTCTTCGCTTAAGAATATATTACGATTAATTAGATTATTCTAACAATTTAACTAGCCACCTTAAGCCTTTGAAATACATGGAAAAATAAGTTAAACGACCTATTTTGATCAACATGGAATAAATTTAGGAAATAGGAAACTTCATAGAGATGGTCAAATTGGATCCAAGAGAGGAGTTACAAGTTCATTAAAAGGAATTCATATCTAAACAACAAATTATATCATTTAACTTGGTTTTTAGCACTCGTGTAAATGTAACCAGAGTATTACAAGTCTCAAAGGGGCTACTTTCCCCTTAAACTTTATGGCAGCAAAATGACTTTAACTCCCATAAATTTTATGACAAGAAACATAATACACCAACACATCTTTAGCTCACATCAAAACTAATTACAACAGGTTAATTATATATAGATTCTTGATATTGCCTTGGATTGTTTAATCATATATCACTTAGCCTTTCAACTTTTTCTGGCCAAGTCCGCTCAAATCGATGAATTTCAGTATCCGAGTCGAATATCAGCTGCTTCTACATTGAAAATGGTATCCATTTATGTTGTTGCATGAAAGGGCTCCACCTATTTGAAACTAATCAAGGCAGATAAAAGGAAAAGAAAGCACTGGTATCAATAAAAGATGTGCAATAAATTTAGAATTTTATAAAAATATTAAGGAAACTCTAGAAAGCTACCATATTGAGGACTAATGGCAGGTTTAATGGTTTGAAAGCTCTTTCATTTTAGTACCCTTTGAATTCCTCTGCTGCTTGAATCCATGTGAAGTAGAGATGTGAGGTTTATTCTTAAGAATACTTTTCTCAAATTTTAGATCTTCTCCTCTGATCATGTAGACATTTCCAGTTGGCATGGTGAAATCAGCTGGGTTTTTGTTAACCATACACAAATTTCCAGGAATGATTTTCGGTGGCACTGGAGTTTCTTGAGCACTATGAACATCTATTTTACATTTCAGTGGAGTTTCTGTTTCAAAGTGAGGCCAGCTAAACGGTTTAGTAAACTGATTCTGCACCATTGGGTTGGGACTCTTGATCTTTTCTTTCCTTCCTGACTTTGTTGAATTTTGACCATTGAATCCAGCAGCTTTTAATATTTTAGTATCATGCTGGGTTGATGAAGATGCACCAAAGGTAGGAGAGCCAAGAAAACAACTATGTGGTTTCTCTGACAAATAATTTTTTCTCAAATAATCAGAGGATTGCCTTTTCTGAATACTATGGACCTTTGATGTACCTATCTCCAACGTAGTATTGCAATCACCAGGACAAGGGGATCTTTTAAGCATTTCACCATTTATACCACTGACATTGAATGGCGTACGTGACTGCATGCCTGCATCCATGAGGCTAAGTAAATGCATCGCAGGTATTGTTTCATTGGAATACAAATCAAGAGATCCCCTCAAATTTTGATGATGATCCATTCCCTTGTGTTTGCAAGGATATGAATATTCACCATTTATTCTGCTGAAAGTTCCAGCACTTCTATTCCTATTCAGCTTTTCTAGACTAGCAACATTCAGATTTATATAGTTAAGATCAACATCTCTCTTCATGTTCTGCTTATGAAGTGAATTAGATCTGAGTGAAGCCATGTCCATGTTACTACTGGTAGCCTGAGAAACAACTTTTTTGGGCACATCATATCCTAGGGAGATATGGTTGGGAGTCAAAGATGCCCAAATACGAGAAACCTCACCATCTTGCTGTAAGATTGTCTTGTGTAAGCTACATCCTCCCTGTCCTTCCAAATTAGAGGATCCACGCTCTTCAAGACTCAAATTAAACTTGCCACTTCGAGTACTGTCAAGCTGGTGAGAAGGACCCATAGGTGAAAACTGGAATCCACTTGGTGACTTCTTTTGGGATTGGGAAACTTCAAATTCAAAGGGCAGTTGAGGTGGACACAGATTATTCATACTCAAATTGTTTCCATCAAATGGAAAAGAGTAGTGAACAGGCTTTCTTTTGCAAGGCTTCAAATTCTCTCTTTCTACCATGTTATGTTTCTTAGGTATTCCATGAGATTTATCCTTCTGACTCTCTTTTAACAACCTCACCCCCATCTCATGCATGGCACTGCCAGAAGTCATCTGTGCTTTCCTTCTAGCAGTCGATTTTTCCAACTTGGAGCTTCTATTTTCAACATCAGGAAGACACCTCTCATATTGATTCTTTGCCATAAGTTCCACAATTTCCATCGGTATATCATCCAGTGTTCCAGGCTCGGATAACTCTGTTGTCTTTTCAACGTATCTTTTCATACTACCTAGATTCTCTACACCTTCAACAGGTTTCTCTTTGATTCTTGCACCTGCGATTTCCTGAAAAGAGATGATAATCTTCTCATAAACATGTTTGCTATGAATACTTGATTGTCTCAAGATTCCAACTATTAGACATCCATGCATGTTGCACACAATGTGACATCTAAAAAAACCAAAAGAATATACTTTATAATAGAAAAGAAAGAAAGAAAGATATTTAGGTATTAATAACAAATACAATAAGAAAGTCTTATCCCCCTAGGTGGAGTCACCTACATAAATCAAATGACACCATTATGCCCAATCATGAACCATATTTATACTCAATTCATTTATACTTAAATCTCTTTTGATGAGCTCATTCAGAGTTTTATTGGGTATTAACAATTCATTTCCAAAAATAAATAAATAGTTATAAAATAACTGCAGCAGAAATATTTAGTTATTTACAAGAAAACATCTCAGAGATTATTCACAGAATGATAATAAATTAGCATAACATATGATTCATTTTCAGTTATGCTCATTTGACAGAATATGAAATCAAAAAGCATTCTGTGGGGATTTAACTAGCTACTTACTTCAAGATGAGCTCCTTTTCCTGCAGAGATAGAATTTGTGTGTTTAGAAGGAATGCTAGGCCCTCCAAAAGCATTGATTTCACTGTCTTTCCTTTTAAGCTGATGTATATTTGAAGTGCCTTCTTGCATTGTCAATGAGAGAGGTAGACGATTTTCAATTTGATGGATACATTTTGTGCTGTAAACCTGTGTTGCCAAATAGTTATTTAAAGAAAGATGAACTCCCTCTTCCAGTCCTTGGGAAGTCTGTCTACCATGGTGTAAAGGAACTGGAATATCACCAGGAATATTTGGAATGATTTTTCCCCCTGAATAGGGATATGAATCTTCTAGAAGCATGTCAGTTTTCCGACAAAATAAGGGATCCAGCTCTGCTGCAGTTTGAAGTATCTTGCCTTTACCTTTGGAAAAATTGGAAAAATTAAACCCATTTTCAAATCTTACGCCATCATGGAAAGGAAAATTATCCATTCCTTTTCCTGTGAAAGCGCGAGGTGATAATCTTGAAGAAATAGTTTTAGATGCATATGCCTTGTATGCATCCACTGGATCATCATCTTCTCTATGGTGTCCCTGCTGTTGCTCAGGAATCAAGTGTTTATCAGTGACTTGAATTCTTCTATGCTTCTTCTTGCCCATTATATGACTTCTTTCAGTTTCATGTTTACTCCAGCAGGCCTTGGTGGCATCTTGCAAATCTATTCCTTGCAGTACATCTTTGGAATTGGCTCTACCATCCAGAACAGCATTATTTGTTTCTGCATCACGCTCTAAGTTTTGAACTTCAGTGTCAACCCTCTGTTCGCACATATCTGCAGGTCTCCGCCCCTCATCAGGGGGAAGCTTCCTTTTTTTCTGACCCAAATTATTTGTCAAACCTTGCATATCCACCTTCCCTGGGAAAATTAAGCGAGAATCAGATGCAGCAGAAGCTTTGGAAATACCATGGGAAGGGGATCCTTGTGTAGCAGTTTGCCCAATCTTCAGCTCACCATTTTCACTTAATAAGTCACTCATCAAGCGCACCTTCCGTGGTCTCCTACGGGACAATCCAGTGGACTTTTCTAAATGGTGATCATGATCCTGAAAATCATTTTCAACAATATTTTCCATACTAGCTGGCACAGTATGATCACTATCAGCCAACTCTATATGATCTCCAACTGTGTGATTGTCTGCCTCCATTGTTGATGTGCCTTCCCTCAAAATTGTACAAGCTCCTTGTAATTCTTTCTGGCATTGACTATCAACAGAAGATGGACCGCCATTGCAAATCTCAGCAGAACTATTCTCCATATATTTGAGATTGACAGTAGGATCAACATCAGAAACTTGTTCGCATTCAAAGCCTGTCACAGAGAAAGTTTTAATTTACATAAGTAGATATATATATGAAATAATACGGGATTACTACTACAATATACACAAAGCTATCAATAATACAAAAGTACTACTTGACAGTAGTAGTACCTCTTTTAGCTAGATGAAATTCTTGTACCAGGCCAAGCTGATTGGGATTATCATCCAAGCCAATCTCAAGGTCTAGATGACAAATTAATTAAAAAAAAAAAATTAGACCACATACAAAATACTGAACACAATATCGCATCATAGAGATGATACTGAATTTACCACCTATCATTCTGCTGAGTGAAAATCCAGGTTGCTTCTCTCTCTCGTTAGTAATGGGTAGGCAATCATTGACACAGTTGAGATTAGTATTAAGATCAATCTCCACTCTCTCAGAGATGTCAGGCATGGGATCTTGCTGAACACCAGACTTGACAGCTGCTTTACCACAGTTTGTATCAGATTTGCAACCGCTACTGCAACAATTGAAGTCTGTTTGGCCATCTTTATCCATGTCCTTAGTTACACTTTCTTGATGACAGCTCTCACAACCAAAACATCTGTATGTTGGTACATCAAGTGGTGGAAGCGATGGATTTTCCTCAGACTCATTTACTGGAAATGGCCAACATTTTTTCCAGTCTTTCTTTCTTATTTCAGATACATAACCACTGCAGCAATTAATTAGGGTTCATGCAAATCTACCTACAAACTTAAGTGAAAGACAACTAAAACAATGCCAAAAACAAACATAAAGTAAGCCACTACCAACAAAAGCGCCATACACAGTGAATAGTCACATAAAATAACAACCTCCAATATCCGGAGAGACACAAACCCTAGCTTTCAACTCAACAAAACAACACAAACAGAAGCTCATAACCAAGAATTGAATGATAGAAGCACAACGCAAGAAACAAAACACACGAACACGAAGCTCATAAGACAAAAAGCAAATTACCTAGGGTTTTCACAAGAAGTTCAACCATCGCAAGATTCACCACCATAACCAGCTTGTTTGGGAAGTGGTTCAAGAAAATCACCCCGAAAACACGCCAAAGAGCCAACAAGAAAGAAAAATTGACCCCAAACAACCAGCGAATTGGGAACATTAGGGCTCAGAAGCGCAACCTGCAATCACGCATTAAACATAATTAGCTCAAATTAATCAGTAATCAGAAAATTAAAGTACACATAACAGTGGGAGAGAAGATAATTAGAAAAAGCGCGAAACGACAACAATAAAGTAAAACCAGAAAATGGAAAAATAAAAAATTAAAAAAAGAAACGGTCGGGAGCTGAAGTGGACACAGCATAAACAGTACAGTCAAGTTAATATCTCAAACCCGAATTCGAAAAACGCGGTTGTCAGTAACTGAAAAACCGGGTCAAGATCGACCCGGAATAATGAACCGAAAATGAAGCGATAAGAAAGGGGGTAATAGAACCACGACGAAGAATGGCGCATGCGAACTCACCTGAAGGCAACGGCACTCGATCTCGCTCTCTAGCGAAGCTGGTCATCGATTCTTCAACGGCTAAGCCATAAAACGACGCCGTTTGATAGAGCGCTACTCCGATAAGGCACCGAGCTAAGCTGGGCGATGCGATTCGCAGCTCAGAGAGAAGAATTTGAGTGCGAAAATCACGAAAACCCTAGAGAGAGAAAGTGAGGAGAGAGAAGGAGTGAGAAATAAAAGATGGGGCTTTCGATTGTTTCGGGATGTGAGAGAGAGAAAGAGTGCGTGTCTGAAAGTGTGAGAGTTGGAGAGAGAATTTCTCTTTTTTTTTACTGTCTTCTTAGTCTTTGGGACAAAGGATCCTTGTTGTCCCTAATATTCTCCTTCTATTGTCATTGACATTATCCCCCCCCCACCCAATAGCTACTGTTATTACCTCAACCTCAAACCACCGCCACTGCCACTCCAACCACACAACCTACGTTCTATCGAAAAAAACTGACAGCCGCCACCACAATCCCAAACCCACAACTACCAAAACTAGAAAAAGGCCAGTATACCACTTAATACAACTAACAAGAAAAATGGTAGGGGTTAGTAACTTTTGTGATTTGTAGCCATCAAATAGCCATTAATGATGATTTTAATGGTGTGAGATTGGTGCGAGATTTTATCCTGACTCACTTTTTTTTACTGGTTACATATTGGACAAAATTTAATAAAGTTGCTGGACCACAACTTTTCCCAACTAACAAATAGAACCAATTTCAAAAGAAAAAAAAAAAACTCAAAACAGGATACAGCACGAAAAGCAAACCAAAATCAAAATCAGTAATGGCGAAGCAGGAAAATGATTCATACAAAAGAGAAAAAAATTAGAAGAAATAAAAGAATGAAGAACAAACTAAAATCCAGGAAATCAAGTAAAAGGAAGAGAGGAGTGAGCAAAGCAAAAAGAAAAAGCCAGAAAGATGGAGACATGGGAAGAACGAGAAGAACAAAGGAGGGGCAATAGGGCACAGAAATAGCGGTGCTTGGCAAATTAAACTTGCAGAAAGAAGACCATGGCAAGATAAGGATTGACACAAAAATGACAATGATAATGACGACAAGTTAGGAACAAATAGCTAGAATGCTCGACAAACGTGAGATGAAGACAATGGTGCTGGATGAAGGGGTGGTGATTATTGTTGTTGTTGGGGGTAGCCACGGCAGCGATAGATGGGGTTGACGGCGGTTGTTGTTGATGTTATATTGGTAGTGGTTGTGATTGTGAATGTGTTTTGAGAGGTGAGAGAAGAGAGGAGTAAGAACGATTGAGAATGATGGCAATCATGGTTTAGGGTTAGGAGGGTAAATTTGAAAAAAAGCTTTGACTAAATGTTGACTACAAAAAATTGATATAGATAAAATTAAAACTCGTTAAAGATAATATTAAATTGATAATGAGTTATAGTTTAAATGACATAGTCTTTTTATACTCATTTAAAAGGTTGTGGCTT
>NC_029794.2:117049019-117052212 GCF_000816755.2 Arachis ipaensis
AGAAGAAAAGATAATATTAAATTAAATTAAATATTGTTAAGGATTTTTCTTTTAAATTATTCGATAATTTTAAGTATAAAAAGTATACTTTTTGATAGTCCACAATTATAGAAGAGAGTTGTTTTGTTTACTTCGAAAGTTTACATCCTTTAACTTTAGTCCATTTTCGGTGTTCTCCTTTACTAAATAGACTATTGTAAGTGTCTCTATAAGTCTTTGATATATCCTTAAAGTCACAGGTTGAGAACTATCCTTGAATATGTTGTTGTGAACTACCATAGAGTATATAGACCATCAGAACAAAATTTGATTGTAAATTTTTTCAAGAATTTTTATTGCATTCTGATCCTAAGGTCTGAAACTCAACCAAAATGAATGTAGTATACAAAGTATGGAAATTGAAAGTATATAAACCTTATTTTGGATGTTGTTTCATGGCTCTTTATTGCTTTCAAACTCTAAACTATACTCAGAATTCATATTAGACTGACGATATATATGTATACGGTAAGATCACAAGAATGCATAAGATATATAAAAATCTAGAAACAACACAAGTACACAAAAATTATGCAAATAGCTAGAAAAATAACGCATAATGTATATGAAAAAAGTAGTAAATAATGCCTACATATAAGATATGCAAAATTGAAAATTATAGCCAATACCAAATCTTTTTTATTATTGATGAATTTGAGCGACAAATTTTTTTCCATCAGTAATTACTAATTAGTGATAAACTTAGTCTAAATAGTGACGAAAATTTTGGAAAATTTTTTTTTCTAGAATTTAGCAACAGATAAACTGTTTTGTTGCAAAATTCGTTATTATATTCTTGCACCGTATGGTGGGAATTGTTTGCAGACGTTTTACTTAGCGGTTGTATTTAAATTAAATTAGTAAACTCAAACGACATGGGTATGTTCATGGTAGCAACGTTTTTGTTTTAAAAGTCCATTGCAAATTAGTTTTTGCCAAAAAACGCATTTCAATAAAAAATTAACGACGAAATTTTTCAATAGTGATGAATTTTATTAAACAATTTGTCACTGTTTCTTATTACAAATTAGTAACCGACTTTAAAATTTGACGCTAACTATTAGCAAAATCACTTTTAAGTTTTAACAATGGAGTTTATTTGTTATTATTTTTGTCACTAATAACTAATTCCCTGCTAAACTTTAAAAAAAATGGCCCTAAAATCTATGGCTAATTCGAAAAATTCTAGGACCGGCAGAATGTATATGCAAAATCATAAACAAAAGACGCAGGATTATATAAAAAGATAAAACAACTAACGTCCATAAATAAGATATTATAGAACCAAAAATCATAAACTACAAAATTCAGAAAAATTATACCCCTAGAAAACCACATGAAAATTGACCAATTTGGTACACATCCTAATTTATGTAACTAGACACAGTTATATACATCCACACAGCACACACATATATACAAACCAATTATACTGGGTCTAACAGATACAGCTATTATAAATTATACATTATGTATAGTATACACATAAAAGAAATAATAATAATCGCCCTAAAAAATTACGCATAGTCAAGGAGCCAATGAATATTTCCCATGTGTTCATAATAATTATATACCTAACGAAAAGCGGAAAAGGCAAATCCAATCTCTTTCTTAATTAAATACGCATTTATTATTAATTAAAAAATAATTTAAATACACAATTAATTAATAATAATATTAGATATCTCTTTTTGTATTATTATTATTATTATTATTATTATTATTATTATTATTATTATTATTATTATTATTATGTCTCTTTAATTAATTGTTCTTTTCGTTTTGTACGTGGATATAAATTTGAAACTTATCAACGATAAAGAGAATGTATTTGTCATGTAGAAAAGAATATCTGTATTCTATCATTACTTATTATGCCTCTTTTTGGTGCATAGTATTTGTTATATACTATTGTCGTATTTCAATGCAGCATATATTAACTAAAAATAAAATATTCATATTAAAACTAATTATTATATAACGACATTTTAGTAAATATAATTTGTAATTAATATTTTTATTTCAAATTTCGTGAATAGTGTGCAAGTGACAAACACTGTGAATTACGAAGGGAGAGAAAACAAGGTGTAAACTAATAAAATAGATTGTTGTTTTGTCTAAAATTGAGACTTCTTAGATATTTATCTCAACTTTTCGTTTTAATCTAAAATGTGAAATTTTAAAATTGATAATCTAAGAGGGGAGTAGATCCTCACCAATAGAAAAAAAAAATATTGAATGGTATCTAATGTTAAATTTAATTTTTTATTATTTTTTTTATATTTATTTTTTGTTCTACTTATAGAATTAAAAATGAAAAATTACACTTCATTTTTTTAAATGTTAAAAAAATTGAAGAAGATCCATTTCCAATGCAAGAGTTATTATTGATGTTACTTTCAATATATACATGTGAATATAAAAAGATACATATGACATCCTTTAATTTTAGTCTTAAAAAGATTCATGTAACATTAAAATTAATCCATGAAGGGAAAAAAGGGATCAAATTGATCTCATCTTTTAAAATTAAATTGATGCGTTAGAAAGTTTCTGGAGAATTAAAGTAAGAGGAATATTAAGGACAACAAATTTTATATTTTATAACTATTAATTAGTCATTATTAATATTTTTAATGATATGAAATTTTATTTAATATTATAAAATTATTCATTTTTTTTTGTTAATTAAATATTGACCAAATTTTAATAAAAATACTATTCTTATACTTTCTCTTAAAGTAATATCACGAATAATAATTAAATTGTTATAACAAATTTTTCGAGACTAATTAATTCAATGATGTGACCAGTAATTTTCAGGGATTAATTATTTGCTAATTTGGTCTGTTTCCAACCTAATGAGACAGGGCCCTATGTTCATAATCATACAGGAAAGTGTCTGCATATGGCCCATGTTGTCATATGAAATAAATGAAATCAATTATTATATATATAATGAAAGGTGCTGCTATGATGAAAAAGAAAAACAATGAAAAAAATAAAAGTAAATTCTCTTTGATGGATGGATAAAAATAGTTATTACATAGAATATGTCATTTTATTTTTATTTATTTAAAATAAATTAAGTGTTATTTTTCATTTTATATATATACAAAATTTTCTTCCTCGTAAAAATGGCTATAATAAAATT
>NC_029794.2:117052222-117095556 GCF_000816755.2 Arachis ipaensis
TGTTGAAAAATTTATCATAACAAAAATTAATTTTGTAAAATTTTTTTACAGAAGATCAAAATTAAAAAATTTGTTACTATTTTATAGATTTTAAATAGATAATTCGTATTATCTTAAAAGAGTAAAATATTGTTTTTGTCCCCATCGTTTAAGATAAGTTCTATTTGTGTCCCTAACATTTATAAAATTCTATTTGTATTCCTAACGTTTGTAAAAGTGATTCAATGTTATCCTGTCATTAATTACAGATAATGGGATTTAGTTGGAGTTCTGAAAATCTCTTCTTGAAGTTAGAATACAAATGTCTAAGACAAAACCGATGATCCACCCAGAATAATAGCTCATCAAAAATTAAAACTAATCCTTACAACATTTACATAATTCACATTTTTAAGGACATAATTGAAACTGAACACAAATAGTGAGTACAATATTGAAATCAAACACATTCAAGCGAGACCTAATTGAGAATGAATACATCCAAGTAAGAATAATTGAAAAATACAATCTGATCTGTTAGTATAATTGACGGCATGATAACATTGAATCACTTGTATAAACGTTAGGGATACAAATAGGACGATTTAATGTTAGGGACACAAATAGAACTTACCCCAAACATTGGGGATAAAAATGATACTTTACTCTATCCTAAAATAATAATATTAAAAGCTAAAATATCTATTTTTTAAATAAAAATTAAATTATCTTTTAATGTGTACAAATAGACTGGAAACGATCCCTAACAATTATATCAAAAGACAACGAGACCCTCAACAAAAAAAAAATCATTTTCGGTTCTTGATTTTTACTTTTATAAGACTGATTAACCCTCTATTAATATTTTCTCTTTGTATTATTAATGGAATAAGCCTACATGACATATTAAACTATTGATTTATTCCTTAAGAACTAACTACAATTGACAAATTCTTTTTTTGTTGAGAGTCTCATTATCTTTTAAGAATAATTATTAAGGCCGTTTAATTTTTTTATATTTTTTCTTGATTTTAATCCACTTAAACAAGTGTCAAGATTTATTTATAATTTGAATTATTTTAATTTAATAAAAATTAATATCTTAATTATAATTAAATTATTTTATAATTAAATTATTATTTAAAATAAATAATTATATAATATATTAAAATATTAATAACTAAATTTATTTTTATTTTTTCAAAATTTAAATCATTCTTTTTTGAAAGAACACTTCTAGTTTTTCTTATTTGAAAGTTCAAGTCATCAACACTCCTTATTTATTATAGGACTAAATTGTTATATTTTTTGCAAAAAAAATAGGCAAGGCCACCAATTTCACCACACATTTCACCTTTTTCATTAACACACCAAACAAAAGTTACAATTCAAATGACATCACTTTCTATCTTGCTCATCACTATCTTCTCTTCCAATTCCAAGATTTGACAGTAGCATCGGTCTCCTGTCACGTGCTCAAATGTAATTATTATTTCAATTATTATTAAAATAGAAGTTTAGATTTTTATCTATTTAAAATTAATGAAGCACTTATTATTCTAATTATCTAACTAGATCTTTTTAAAATATTAGTAAAAATATGTATTTTTTATTTTTTATTTATATAGATCCGTGTCAACCAATGACCCACCGGTTGAACCAGTGATCCAGTGACCCATAGTAACTTGATCAGTTGGATCACCGCTCCGGTTTTGACAACTATACACACACACACACATAGAGTAAATGCCCAAAATGGTCCCTGAAATACAAATCGGTATTCAATTTAGTTCTTGATTTTTCTAAATGACCAACTAAATCCCTTAAATTCAGAAACGTGCGTCTCCGTTAGTCCCTCGCAGAATTGCCGTCTAAACGTTGCTGATGTGGAACGTTAACTGCCATGTACATTCCATTAAACGACGTCGTTGGAGTAGTGGGTACCCTAAGTCTGTAAAATGACGTCGTTTGAAATAACATCTTCTCCCCCTTTGAATAAACAATTGTTGTTGGTCCCCCCTTCCACTTCAACGTTTCCCACCAAAATTTCAGAAAAGCTCTCTCTTCTCCTACGTCCGTTCATTCTCCCATACTTCCCACTCAACGTTTCCTCGCCGAGGATCATCCTTAGAATCTGTTCTCTGCGGTCAGTGAAGAAGTTATCGACCAAGCATCACCTTTGTACACTGCCGACGGTGAGAGGTAACAGTTCAACTTGATCATTCTTTTCCATTTTTTGTATTTCATTGAGGGTTCTTGATACTTATATGTGAATGCGTTATTGTATATGTAAGGGAGTGGTTTAGAATGTTGTGGTTGTTGATGGCGCAAATGTTAGGGTTTAGGGTTTCTAATATTAGACTTGTAACCACATAAATCATAGTCTGGTTTAAGTTATAGTCAATAGGAAGTAAATATATGTATTCTTATTACAAATATAGTTTGATTTCTAGTTCTTTGCAATATGGCTGTTTTGCGATAAAATGAATAATCCTGTCTGTTTTGTGTATTATGCTGTAAACTTCAGATGCCTGATCGATTGAAACTTGTTTTTCACCATGGTGGAGTGTTTGAAGCAGATCCTGGGGGAATTTTATCTACACTTCTGACTTGTATGATGAATGGGTTGGAGTTGATGAAGACTTTCTTGACGTGTTTACGGTAACAGGTTATTATAGAGAATTGGGATATGCTAAGGCTGAAGCATGTTGGTATCTGGAGCCTAAACATGTGTTGGAATTTGGTCTTAGGAGATTGAAAGTGGACCAGGATCTTGTTAGTATGATCAAGCACTGCCATGAGAATAACAACGTCATCCACATCTATTTTGAGCACGGAACTTCGATTCCTGAGATAATTGATGTAATGGATTTGTCTAAGGAGGATCATGCTATAGGCTAGAAGGTCGGCCCCAACCCACTGCCTCCCAGCCCAGTGTGACACAGCCCGTTGCTCCCAAGCCCATTTCCCCCCAACCCACTGCCTCCCAGCCCAGTGTGACACAGCCCGTTGCTCCCAAGCCCATTTCCCCCCAACCCACTGCCTCCCAGCCCAGTGTGACACAGCCCGTTGCTCCCAAGCCCATTTCCCCCCAACCCACTGCCTCCCAGCCCAGTGTGACACAGCCCGTTGCTCCCAAGCCCATTGCCCCCCAGCCCACTGCCTCCCAGCCCACTCCCTCGAAGCCCAGTCTACGAAAATCAACTGTCCTCAATTTTAATGGCCACAAATCATGTTCACAAGTGAAGTCCCCTAAATCTCTATCCCAACCAAATCCCATTACATCCAAACCCGTATCTCAGAAAGTTTGCTCTCAACCCACTCCTTCAACCAAGAATGCACAAATAAAAAAAAATAGCGCATCAAAGAAACAATCCAAGCCTATTAACTTTAAATTCAACACGTCTACTAAAATGCCTAGAAGGTATATCACAAGATCACAAGGCTGGAGAAAACAAGCAAGTAAGGAGCCAGTTCACTTGAATGTTGATAGCTCATCTGATTCTTATGAGTCTGCAGAGGACGGTTTATACAAGCCACACATGCCACTTGACTCTCTGAACTCAAGCAGTGACAACAATGATGATGTTGGTCCTACCAGCGATAGGAGAAAAAGGAAGACTGCCAGTGACAATGAAAAAGGCAAGAAGAAGGTTATTAATGATGAAGATATTTCTCGTCCCCCATCAATGGATGCATCTGATTATGAGAAGGAGGTAGATGATGATGAGAATGAAGAAAACTTGCAATGTATGTAACGTATATTATAATTAATGTGCATATGTATTGATTTTATTATGTTTCTGTTAGTGATGTAATGCATGAATCTGTATGGCAGTGTCTTTTTCTGATGATAGCTGGAAATCTGATAAACTGAAGACTCCACCAGACTCTGAAGATGAAGCAGACCCAGCTGCGAATCCCATCTTCAATGATACTGCCAAGTTTGGACATGTGAGATTAGAGCTAGGTATGGAGTCTACCACTAGGGATGCTTTTAAGAAAGGGGTTAGAAATTATACATTGCAAGAGGGTAGGGGTGTAAGGTACAAGAAAAATGATACTACTAGATGTAGGGTAGTATACAAGAATGAAGATTGTCCCTGAATGGTGTTTTGTTCTTATAGCAAGCCGAATGGATGTTGGCAGATTAAGACCTTTAATGATGATCATACATGTGAGAGAACTTTCAAGAATAGATGTGCAACTAGGTCTTGGGTAACTGATGTACTTGTTAAGAAGGTTAGGAAGCTCCCAACTTTTAGATACTGTGAGGTGTTTAATTACTTTAAAGCAAAAACTGGAATACAACTGTCTAGGACTACAATTACAAGAGCTTTGGGTGATGCAAGAAAAATAGTGAGGGGTGATGAAGCTGCAGAATATGCTAAACTCAGAGATTATGCAGAGGAGCTGTTGAGATCTAATTTGGGTTCAACTGTCAAGTTAAGTGTTAGTCCAATGCCTAACGGAGAAGGTGTCTTCAAAAGGTTTTATGTGTGTTTGCATGGATGCAAGAAAGGTTTTGTGGGTGGCTGTAGACCCTTGATAGGACTTGATGGGATTTTTTGAAGACCTATTATGGAGGATGGCTGCTGTGCGCCATGGGTCAGGACGCGAATAATCATGTGTACCCAATTGCATGGACAATTATGCATATTGAGAACAAAGACAACTGGAAGTGGTTCTTGGAGCTCTTGCATGAAGACATTGGAGATCAGACAGAGCATGGTTGGTGCTTCGTCTCTGACATGCAGAAGGTAACCTATGTGCTTCAATTAGAGGCACGATAAATGATTTTAAGGACCATTTTGGATTAATGAACAAAATTCGAAGGACTATTTTGGATTTTTTATGCAATCAACTTCATTTAGTATACTATTGTTATTTCAATTGCAGAATTTGAGAATCCTTAAGCGCATAAGTTTAAATTAGACCCTATTTTTCAATTTATTATTATATATATGGTAAAAATCAAGAATCTGTTATTTGCTCAGGTTTTTAGGTGACCACTTTATTATCTTGTAGGGTTTAATCCCAGCATTGCGTGAAGTTATGCCAGGTGCGCATCACCGCTTCTGTGCGTGGCACCTTTGGCAAAACTTTCAGAAACAATGGAAGGACTCACACTTGAAGAGTTTACTTTGGAAGTGTGTTAGAGCAATGACTGTCCAGAAATTCAACGGACATATGCAGTCTATAAAGAGGGTGAATGAGAAAGCGTGGGCATATTTAGACAAGTTTCCTAGGCAGGCGTGGACCAGGGCTCACTACAAGGACTTTCCAAAGGTTGACAATGTTTGCAACAACATGTGTGAGGTGTTCAACGCTGCCACCAAACCATACAGATGCAAGCCCGTCTTGACTTTACTGGAGGAGGTTAGGAGGTATGCCATAACTAGTATGGCAAGGAACAAACTGAAACTCTCTAGCCATGTGGGACACTTACCTCCGATTCAACAAAGTAGACTTGCAAAGGAAAGGCATTACAGCAGGTATTATATACCAATGTGGTCTGGAGATGCGGCTGAAGTGATGTTTGAAGTGCATGGTGAACCACATAATGTGGTGGTTGATTTGGGAAACCAAACATGTAGCTGCAGGTCTTGGCAGTTATCGGGTAAGTACTATTTTGTTTGATTGTTTTTATTTTTTGTGTAATTGCACCGTAGTATACCTATCAACACACTTAGTTACTCAAATTTATTATGTGCTAGGGTTACCTTGTCGTCATGCAATAGCTGTAATTTCAGTCATGAATAGTAGACCCGAGAATTATGTCCATGCATGGCTAACAATGGGCTCATACAACAAAACTTATGAATACCATATCAACCCGGTAAGAGGCCAACAGTTGTGGGAAACATCAGAATACCTCTATTGCTTACCACCTGTAAGGAGCAAACCCCGTGGCAGGCCATCACATTATGCAAGAAAAAAAGATGCACATGAGGCACCTGTTCGGGGGAGCTAAGAGCGCACAGCAACAAAATTGAAGAGAAAATATGGCAAATTCACATGCGGGACATGTGGAGATGTCGGTCACACAACAAGGAGTTGTAGAATAGCAAAGAAACAAAAGGCTGATGAGCTAGCAGCTGCTGCAAAGGCTGTCGAAGATGCTGCAAATAAGTGTGACACTGGTTCTAAAGGTAACGAAGGTGAGGTTGTTACTGAAGAATGTGAGGTTGGGGCTGAAGGAGGACAAATTGATACTCAAACAGAAGTTTCTGCTGAAAGGGGTCTAGGAGCTGAACAAGAACCTACAACTCAGGTAGTAATAGTATTAAAAATATTAATCAAAATTAGAGCTTGAGTTAATAAATATGGAAACAAACAAATCCATATAATGACACTTGTATTGTTGTTATTGATATCATAGGCTGCAAAGACTACAAAGAATGCCAAGAAAGGGCATCTGAGAACTAAATGTGAGAGACGCATAGACAAACTCCCTGTCAAGAGGACAACTTCATCCACTGCTGCGGCTGCTCTACATCCAACTGAGATTTCAAGAGAGACTATTCAGGGAGCTAGTGCAGCAACCTCTGAAAAACTGACCTCCTTCTTGAAATTTGTTCTAACTCCAGGATTCAACCCACCAAGAAAAAATGTCTAACTAGCACAAAGTATAGTGGCTTTTTGAGTTGATGTTGTTGTAGCTGAATGTTATGGTTAAACAATGTTGTCTTTTTGTAATTTAACCTTTGAAACTTGTATGCATGGCCTTTGAATGTTGTTATGGCCTATGATGTTTTGGGTTGTGATAGTATGTTATGCATAATGTGCTTTAGCACAAACAACACTTGTTCCATGTTTCGGAATTAGTTATGTTAAATTAATGAAGTTTTTGGTTTAGTTCATGTTGTGATTTATCTCTTTCTGGTTTGGTTGAACACAATTTTAGCAGAATAAGTGTAGCATCAAGAGTTGAACTCATGTCAAATTAGTGTTTCATTTCATTTCATTCCATCTTCATCAAGACATTACATACCACTTAAGAAATTTAAAATTTCATAACATAATCATCATTTGTTGAATATAAACCCCAACAAACTAAAATCTAAACACACACCAAAAGTAACTACAAAAGCCAGCAGCACCATTGTCATCATCTTCACGGTCTTAACATCACTCTCCAAGCTTGTCATCCTCCAACTTAACTCATGCAAAACTTCTAGTGGAATGAGTGTTGCAGAAACTTGTTCTTCACATCCATCAGCCCAGCGAAAAAATTACAGTGAATTCCATACTGCAAAGTAAAAAATGCAGGTGAATCCAAACTTAAACTCAAACCATCTTAACATTTTCTTCACAGCCATAACCTTACCTCATAGTTTCGACAACCATAAAATGGTCTACCAGGATTTTCTGCCGTTGTTGAGTGCTTCATCACCGTTTGAAGCCCGCAATTACATAAAATAGCGTTCTTACCTCCCCTATTTCGCATTCCTTTGTTGCCATAAGGTCTGCCTTCAGAGTTGTTCCTACTTGAGCTACTTTGGCTTCTCTCGCCACCACCCATCATCACTCACACAGACAAGAAATCAATTTGGGTAATATAGTTAGTCGAAGAACAGAAGAACGTAGCATATAGTTTGAAGAAGAGAAGACAATTAGGGTTTCATAATTGAAATGGACTAATTTGGGTAATATTAGGCAATTTCAGATACCAATTTGAAACAAATTCAACCTTGGCACACATCAGCATACAGCTGAAATGTCCACATGGCAATTAACATTCCACATCAGCAACGTTTAGACGGCAATTCTGCGAGGGACTAATGGAGATGCACGTTTCTGAATTTAAGGGATTTAGTTGGTCTTATGAGAGAAATTAGGGGTAAATAGTTAAATTTGTCTTTGAGATATCTTTTTTTTTTTAAATTGGTCTTTGAAAGATGAAATTAGTCATATTAGTTTCTAAAAGATAAAATGTAAGTAAAATTGGTCCTTCCATTAGTTACATGCACTACAAGAAATTGAGTACTGTCGAATTTAGTGTCGCAGCGTAGCAACGAAATTTATCGTCGGATTCAGTAACGGTTTTGTTGTGAGATTCGACATACCAAATAATTATCGACGGATAACCTTTTCCGACGGTAAAGTTTCTCGTAAATATTTGGCGGAAACACTAGGCAAATAGGTGCCAATCGTAACGTCGAAGTTACTGTTGGATTATTCCGGCAGTAGGCACGATTAATGAAACACTGCGTTTTGGTTACCCACACAACGTTACTGTCGGATGAATCCGCCGGTAAATCCGACGGTAATCATACCCTAAATTTGAACCACAAACCCTATTCCCCTTCATTTTGAATTCGTTTTCTCTCTCTAATCTCTCACCTTCCCTTCTTTCTCTCTCTTTCTCACCTCTCAGTCTCTCTCTAGCCCCTGTTGCCGCTGCTCCAACTGCTGCTTCCCTGACCTGCCGTAATTGGAAAGATTGCCACCGTCGCTGCTCAAAACGTACCCTTCTCTCTACTCTGTTCCTGCCACTGCTGCCCTGACGCCGCTGAAAAGGCCACTGCCACCGCTTTTCGAGCCGCCCACTTCTGTCTTCTCTCTCTTCTAATTGCTTTGCATTCCAAGTTCATTGAATCTGTTTTTCAATTTGTTTAGTTTCTGGTTAGTTAATCTTAATTTTATTTAGTTTATTAGTTAATTTTTAGTAATTAGTTTAGTTAGATTATTTTCTGTTTTAGTTTATTTTAAGTGATTAGGGGTTTTTATTAAATTAGTTTGTCTTTAATTTATGTTTAGTTAATCTTAATTTCATTTAGTTAATTGATTTTTCGTAATTAGCTTAGTTAGATTAATTTTTATTTTAGTTGATTTTAGGTGGTTAGGAATTGGATGTTTGTTATTGTATATTCTTATATAATTGTGGTGGTACATTTTAAATTTTATGATTTCAATTGCCGATGAAAGAAAAAAAATAATAAAGAATATAGCTTCAATAATCTCATCATGGGTTGGGTATTCTGTTATTATATGTTCTTATGCATATAATATTCAAAAATTTATAACATTTTTTTGGGTGCTCCTTTTTCTATTTGTATGATTATTTTTTTTTTACTTATTTAGTTTGCTTGTTTCTTATATTTTGTTGCTTGGTTTTTGGATTTAAACAATTATTTTATTTGTATGCCTGATGTACAAGAAATCAGGAATAAAAATCTGGTTCAAAATAGATTTGATTAAAAGAGAAAAATATGTGTCCTATTATTAACACGTATCATATTATAATCTAGCTTTTAATACTTATTTATATTAATTTTTGCTCTGCATTCATTATCCAATTTTATGTTACTATCTTTTTCTTTCCTTTTCTGCTTACTTATTCTTGTTTTCTTTTTCTTCTTTGCACTGTAAGATTTTTATGTATTAATATATTCGTTGTACAAACCTGACGAAAGAAAGTAGAGGTAGGTCGAGTGGGGTCACGTGGTCGTGGTAGAGGGCGGGCTTCTACCGAATTCTCCAGGGCTGCCCAATCATCGCCCTCTACCCCGGCTACCCCCTGTGATGTAACAGACAGGTCCATTAAACCAGCAATTCATCATGGTCCCAAACCCAAACTGGGTACCTCTTACTACTACGTCCCTTGCAGATGCAGTGATGACAGAGCCCGCAGGGGGTGATTCCTCCAATGCTCCCGAGCAGGATGCCCCTCCACCACCGTCTGTTATTCAACTGAGGATTTGACCCAATGGCATGCAGTCGTGAGTTCAAATTTTTAATATTAAGTTTGTTTAGCTTAAGTTTTTTTATGTCAAGTTTGTTTATCTTAAATTTGTTTATCTTATGTGTTTGTTAATGTGAGGTTTTTTCTCTAACAGGTTTGCACCAAATCCCAATACGTACACACTGGAGATTACAGAGGTCATTAAGTCCATGTACGACCATCTGTGGCCGACCTACACGCAGATTCGGCTGATGTGAGAGAGTTGTGGTTTCAGAAGTGGGTGGTAAGAACCCAATTTCGTTTGAATTACTTAACTGTATAGGAATTGTACTTCATTCCGACTAACTAATCTTTGTGAATCACTTTGTGTAGTTGAAATTTATATGAGATACAGAACACAATGTCAAGATCAGGAAGACCTATAACCACCGCGCCGCCAAGTGGTTTCAGCAGATGATGAGCGACGTTCGTCAGGAAAAAGACCACCTGATGAGGTGGATCCGGCCAAACATCAAGTGTGACTTAGAGGCTTATTTTAGTGATAATGAGGGGTTTAAGCGTCGCCATCTGACGAACTTTTCTAATAAGGCTTCGCCCAAGTCGTCCAGGTATACGGGTGGATTGACGACCTTCATGAAGACAAAGACCAGACTGGTAAGAATTTTGGTATTGTTTAATGTTTTAGAAGTTACTTGAATTATGTTTTCGAAATTACAATTAAGATCTTGGTTCATGCTTATATTTATCTATCATTGTTTAATTTATTCGTTTATTTTGTTGGTTGGTTGATATATTAATTTGTAATCCAAGTCGTTAGATTATGAGGCGACACTAACGGAGACCTTCAAGTATACCCATACTTTGAAGGCAAACAATGAGAGATTTGCTAATGAGCGGTCTGCGCCCCATTATGAAAGATTTGGCATGAGACCGCCTCTGAACCCCCACAAGAATTGCTGCTTTGGGTTGGGGTCGTTCTTTGTCAGTGGCCTCCGCTACTCTGCGTTGGCGGCTTCTTCTGCGTCTGCCTCTACCACTAACTTTGCTGATTCCCAGAAAGTTGTCGACCTGAGGGAGGAGGTGCAGAAGCTAACACAAGAGCTTCCCTAGTAGGAGGAACAGTCTAAGCAGAGGTATCAAGAGATTCTTACATGCGATGCCATCAGCTACGACATGATGGAGAAGCTAGAGTATCTTGATCGGTTGTGACAGAAGATGGAGGAGTACAGCCAGCAGATGCGCGCTGGAGGCAACAGTGCTACTAGTTCCAGCAGTGCTGCAGCCGATTCCAACGGCAACGCTGCTGGTGGAGAATCGACGGTAGCACCTCCTCCACCGCCTCAGCAGGGGGACCACGACGCCGCCGCCACCAATGACGACAATGAAGACTACCCGGATCTGTAGGATTTAGGATTTTACGCATTTTTGTTTATCTTTACTTCATTGTATTCTATATTTGTGATATTTTATTTCATTCAGATTATTTATTTTTAAATAAAATTATTTCTTGATTTCTGACGACGTTAAATTTCTGCTAACAATTGTGTTAACAAGAAGCTTCTAATTGTGGTTTAATTGTGCCAAAAAAATTTAGGATTTATAAATTTAACATTACCATCGGATAAAATTCCATGGTAAAATGGCGCCTAAATACATGAAACGACGCCAAAAATACCGTCGAATTTATCCGATAGTAACCATCGATACAATTTCGCCAAATCTATTGAAAAGACCTACGGAATATCCGCCAGTAATTAGCGTCGGACAAAATAAATCCAACAGTAAGCAATTTTCGGCGACGTTTATACCGGCAACACAAGGACAACGGTAATCTATTTAGTGGCAGAATTATTTTATACATCCAACGGTAAATCCAACAGTACTCAGCGTTTTTCTTGTAGTGATGATAATGTGTCATGTTAAGTGCCACATGGCATGATGACATCGTAGGTTAATACCACATATCACAAGATGATTGGTTGACGTGTCAGATTTAGTGATACGTGGTATGCCACATATGCCACGTGTTATTATCTGACTTGTCATAAATTTATTTAGAGTCAAATAGTCCCTAAATTTACATACATAAGTCATTTTAATTCCTAAGATTTTAAAAATTGATCAAATTAGTCCCCATATAAATTTTTTTATAATAAATTTTTTTTAGATAAAATAATAAAAATAATTAAATTATTATAAAGTTATTTTCTTATTTTAGATTGAGAAAGTCTAGGGACCAGCAGTTTTATTAAAAGTTGGCCAGCAGTTAACCATCAAAAGAAAAATGAGTAATCCTATACCATTGGATATCATCTCCCACCATTAAAAACACATATGATGGCTAATTGATGGCTACATATCACAAATTCTGCTGACCCCTAGCACTCCTCTTTTAGATTTTACATTTTTAAATTCTAGCTATTTTGTAATGAATTTTTTTATATAAATAATTTTGTCAAATTATTATTAATTATATACTAAAAATTTTGATCTAAAAAAATATAATAATTATTTTAAAGTTGTAATCTTTTATATCTTACCCAAAATTTAGTCCAATGTATCACTAGTTGTCTATTTTCATCTTTCTATATTTGTTTTAGTTCAAAATTCTTTTTAACAAGTTAACTTTTTTTTAAAAAGATAGGAAAAAACTAACAATTGAAAAGACATAGAAAAATGGCAGTAACTAATTAGTAATAATATTTAAAAAATTGCATTAAGATACTAAGATTCAACGAGTGATCTCACAAATTGATTTTTCAACGACACTAAAATCAGACATCAAAGTTAGCCACCAATATAAAATACATGTTGGAATACAAATACACATAGAAAATAAATAAAACTATGTATGTATTTATACACAAATATATTGGTGGCTGATTTTGGTGTCCAAATAGCATTTTTGTTTTTTAATTATTGAGTTCTACCACATAAATTAAACAATAACAAAAATTAAAAAATATGTAAAAAAAATTTTATTTTTTAAAGTCTAAAAACTAATATTAAAATTAATAATATTAAAAATTATTAAAAATTTAATATTATGAAAAAAATAAGAGAGATTTATATAAAAATTAATTTGATCAATTTTTAATATTTTAAAGATAAAAATAATTACGTATATACTTTTGGAGACTAATAATTCAATTTGACTCTAAATAAATTTACGACATGTTATATATAATGTGGCATACCATGTGTTACTAACCTGATACGTCAACCATAATCATTTTGTGACATGTGACATTAACCTACTATATCATCATACCATGTGACACTTAATATAATATGTCATCATCTAATTAATCGAAAGATCAATTTAATCTATATTTTATCTTTCAAAGACTAATATGACTAATTTAATCTTTTCATGACTAATTTAAAAAATAAAAAATATTTTAAAAACAAATTTAACTATTAATTCGAGAAATTAAGGATTATTTCATGAATAGTGGATGATCAACTTAATTTTAACAGTAGAACCGTAGAAGGAACTTTCTTCATCATCGATTTTGTTTTGGACTCTTTTATTTCTCTAGCCTCCACAATATAGAACATTAGAACAATTATATATTTTATTGTTTGTATCAAAATATGTGTGGATTTAACCTGCCATAATATTTGGATATTGTGGTGTTTTTTGTTGCTGCCGTTAAGTGATTTGTTCTTGGTGGCATTTTGGGTCATTACAGCGGTTCTAACCCGCCGTATCTCCCATATATATAAAAGTCCAATTCCAACCCTAATTTCAGAAACACTGGGTCATTGCTGAAGATGCCTGCATACACTACTGCTTCCATTGTGTGGCGATCTCCGATCCTATGCGTTCCTTGACGATCTCCTCCGGCGGGATCTCCTCCTCCTCCGATGATCTCCTCCGGTGAGGTCTCCTCTAGCTTTTTGCTGTCCTTCTCTGCCAAAATCCTTAGTGCCTCTCTTTCGTTCTCCCTTTCCTTCCATTGATGGTACTTCTTTCTCTCTCTCTCTCTCTCTCTCTCTCTCTCTCTATATCTCTTTTTCTTTTTGGATTCACTTCTCACTCAAAAATTTGTTGTAACTGTTAAAATGTGATGTGAATTTCGATAAGGACAGTGTCTGATGATGGAAACCTAGCGCAGGGGAATAGCTTCATAGATGTGAGTGCTATTTCTTCTTTTTCCAGCTTTGTTTTGTAAATTATAGCTTAAATTATAGCTTAAATCTTTATAGAACTAATTAACTTGAGTTGATAATAATAATTACTGGTCTCTATGTTGTTGAACCATTATAAATTTGGTTTACCCTTATGACAATGTAACATCAGCATTCTAGTGTTTACACTGGTGGTTAATCAGAGGTATGATTTGAAAACTGTTACATTATCCTGCATCTATAGCTTTATAATTATATTCCTGATTAATTTTATTTTACTATGTTAATCTTGCACATATTGGATGTTGTTTCCAACTTCCAATAGATACTTCTTCTTGTTGCAATTGCACCGAAAATGAATTATCAATATGCAAAAGGAGTGTATCTTTTTTTGCACATCATGAAAATTAGTAGAAGCAGCTACTTTTATTTTTAAATTAACTTTGTTATTCAAATTATTCTACTGTGCCATGCTTATTCTCAATCTTGTTTATTTTTTCTTATATTTGCAGCATAAAGATTTTTGTTGCAGTGACTGTGGTGGTACTCCTGAAAAGAATTGGTAGTAAGCGACATTGATAAACTCTCAATATCGAAAGTTCCTCCTAAATCCACAAGGTATGGTTATTATTTTAATTACAGATATAGTACATATTGCTGGTACTATGATTTAGTACTAATGCAGTTATTGGTTCTGTTCTCCCTTGTTCTAGCTGACTGGATTTGTTATTGATCAGGGCCTAGCTGCCTTAATTGGATTTGTGTTCTTGTGATTTAAAGGGGGCCTACTGGTGTTGTAGTCTTGCTATTTGGTATCCATATAAAAGAAATGAGAAAAATTAAAATAAATAGCATTGCCTATACAATAAGTTTAGGCTAAGTCGTGCAAAATTTAACGGAAAAGTTGAGTTGAGGGATTCTCCAGCAGCACTAACAGGGTCAGAAATATTGGAACAACTTGAAGGCATCAATGTTTCATTCGGGAAGGAACTACAGGCAAGTAAAGGTAAGAGGACTCGATGAAAAGTTGTTGAAGAAGAAGATGAATCGGGGATGTGGAGGAAGAAAAGCATATTTTTTGATCTTCCTTATTGGGAGTCTAACTTATTGCGCCACAATCTAGATGTTATGCATATTGAAAAGAATGTTTGCGACAATGTGTTATACACTTTGCTCAATGAGACTGGAAGGTCAAAGGATAATCTCAAAGCTCGTAAGGATCTTAAAGAAATGGGTATAAGAAAAGATTTATGGCCAGATGAAAATGGGAGATATCATCCATCTTTGTTCACAATGTCAAATTCGATGAAAGATATATTCTTGCGTACTATAAAGAATATTAGAGTACCAGATGGTCTCTCGAGTAATATTTCACGGTGTGTTGACCTGAAGCAAAGAAAGCTCTCTGGATTGAAGAGCCATGATTGCCACGTTCTTATGCAGCAACTATTACCCATTGCCATACGTAATGTGCTGCCAGATAAAGTTACTGCAGTGCTAATAGAGTTGTCTTCATTCTTTCAACAGTTGTGCTCTAAAAGCTTAAGTCTTACAGAACTTGAGAAGCTCCAACCTCGAATAATCCTTACCCTTTGTCATTTAGAAATGTTGTTCCCTCCTTCCTTCTTTACAATCATGGTTCATTTAACCTGTCATCTAGTTGATGAAGCAAAACTCGGAGGACCAGTACACTATAGGTGGATGTATCCTATTGAGAGGTAAATATCTCTTTTCAATCATTATTCATTTAACCTATCATTTAGTTATATCTTGCTTAGGTATTTAACCTGTCACTTAATTATACAAACTAGGTATTTAGGTCATTTGAAGTCCTATGTACGAAACAAAGCTAAATCAGAAGGTTCTATAGCTGAGGGATACGTGGCTGAAGAAGCTCTTACATTTTGCTCTCGATACTTAGAAGGGATTGAGACAAGATTTAATAGGCCACCACGTGTTGATGATCGTCCGGATGATAATTATAGTACACATGTGGATTCCCTTTTTCCACAAATAGGAAACTCAAAGGGAGCTTTCACAGTATTTGAGTTGTCACCTATGGAAAAAAAACAAGCACATCGATATGTGGTTTTAAATTGTCCATATGTCAAACCGTTCATTGAGTAAGTGCTTAAGGATTTTCATACATATTTTTTATTTACTTGAAAATAGTCATTTAGTTAAGAGTTAAACTTTCATATCTGACAGTGACTTCAAAGATTTTGTACGAAGACGATCTAAGGGTAGAAGGCCTTCAAATGTAGAGATAGAAAAAAGAGTCAATAAAGATTTTGTTACTTGGTTTCCTGCGCAGGTAAATAGAGAAGTGATATTTTTTGCTAATATTGAGCTAGTATTTGTGGATATAATAACTAATATATTGTTCTATCATAATAGTTTATGAACCCAGATATTATGAATACTGTGCATGAGGATTTGAGATACTTAGCAAGGGGTCCATCACGATATGCCAAGAGGTTTTCTACATTTAGTATTAATGGGTTCTCCTTTCGAACTACCAATCGAGACAATGGGTTAAAGACCCAGAATAGTGGAGTTTTTTTAATGTCTTCAACTCCTTGTGTTGCTAGCGCTAGTGATGCTGATGTTAGGAATGCTGATTTGTCATATTATGGCAAACTAGAAGATATTATAGAACTAAACTACAATGGCCAATTTCGGGTTACTTTATTCAAATGTAAATGGGCTGACACCACTAGAGAACGGGGCTGTAGAAAGGATAATTGGGGTTTTACTTCTGTTAATTTTTCACAAGTAATACACAGTGGTGACCAAGAGGAGGATGATCCGTATATTGAAGCCTCACAAGCTCGAATGGTGTATTTTGTCAATAATGAAGTGAATAAAGATTGGAGTGTTGTCATGCATTTGAAGCCAAGAGATTCATATGATATGGGGGGAAATGAAGATGATGAAGCATGCGAGAATGAGCCATGGTTAGAGCAAAACTTAGATTCTTTATTTGAAAATGGTGATAATCTATCATTGTTAAGAGATGAGGTAGATGATGAACTACTAGATAATGACATTGGAGAAGACGAACACATGTCAGAATAGTTATTATATTAAATTAATTCAGTTTCTTTCAGAATCACCGTGTATGAAACCAGGTCTTCAAATTGAGCTAAGCCAAAGATGGTAAAGTAGGTGAGTTTTATTAATAAGTGGTTTATTAATTATTTATTTTTCAAACCAGGTCTTCAAACCAGGTCTTCAAAGTGGTTTATTAATAATTTTTGTCTACATTTCTTCTTTTTCAATTTAACTTTTGTTTGTAAATTTTACATAAATATTTATTAATTATTTATTTAATCTATTATGCAGATATGGCAAAGCAAAAGAGGTACAAGAATCTGCTTAAAGCAGCAGCAGCTGCACATTCTTTACAAGACAAGTCAATAGCAGCTGCAAATTCTTCACAAGACAAGTCAATAGCAGCTGCAAATTCATCCCGAGATAAGTCGGCAGCTTCAAATGCATCACAAGTCAAGTCCGCAGCAGCTGCAAATTTCTCCCGAAACAAGTTGGCAACAGCTGCAAATTTCTCTCGAGACAAGTCGGCAGCAGCTGCAAATTCCTCCCGGGACAAGTCAGCAACTTCAAATTCCTCCCGGGACAAGTTGGCAGCTTCAAATTCCTCTCGAGACAAGTTGACAGCTACAAATTCCTCCCGAGATAAGTCGACAACAGTTGCAAGTTCCTCCCGAGACAAGTCGGCAGCTTCAAATTCTTCTGAGCCATCATCAGTTGCTCCAACTATATCTGAGCATCCATCCGAACCTAAACGTAAACGTGGGCGTGAATCTAAGCATTATTGGACTGTTGATGCCATAGGTATGTAATATTTTCTCTTTTTTAAATGAATTAGACAGCTCCTAATTGGGTTATATGGTCTTGTCTTATTTTCTCTTTTTTTAAAGGCCCAACCTAATATAATAAGAAGCCCCCAACACAACCGAAGAAAATATTGGATATTGGCCTATTGGGTTTCAATTTGTATATTGGTGGCTGAGGCTTATACGGATGGCAAATACATTTGATCCAACTTGTTTATATTATAGTATTTTCTTGTTTTAATAATGATATTTATCCTGCAGTGGATATTACTAATATTAGCCTATTTTCACCTTGATTTTGAATTCTGATGTATAATATATAGTATTATATATGTAGCTGTTACATTATACCCTCCACAAGAATCAATCTTTTATAATATATATCTATCATCATATGTTTTATTCTTTAGTCGCTCAATTACTCATTTATTTATATTTATTTATCTATTTTAGATGAATATGAAGATACTACACGCCTTCATTTATTAGTGAAAGATGTGCATAATTTGCCAGAAAATTTGCGCATAGTTGTCAATTTTGATAGACAGCATGCAGCAATAGGAGAAGCAGCCGGACTCCTTGCAGGAGTTTGTGGGCAATTGGCCACTGATTGTGTAGCATTTCCAATCAGTTTTGATAAGTGGTCAGACATTCCAGAGAGCTTTTTTGAAAATCAATGGAATATTTTTTTCCAAGTAAAAAGATTACTTAAACTCTAAAGATTATTTCTTTGTCATTATTTAGTTATATTTTTTAGTTAATATATATTCTTTGTTCCATATTAAAGGCTCAATTTTGCTTCAAAGTGTGTGATAGCTTGGCCAAACGATTTCTGCTCCAATCGCTTGGCAAAAAATGGAGGGAACATAGGATAAAGCTTTGGAATGAGTTTTATGATCCGAGGTTGAGTAAAACCGAGATCATAAATAATACACCAGAAGATATTGCTCTTGATCAATGGGCTTTATTCATAGAATATCGTTTGAAGCCTGAAACTTAGGTAAGTACTTACTTTCCTAGTTAAATGTTGTCCCACTAAAAAGCCTTATATAGTTTGCTGCTGTAAATAGGATATTAAATTCATATGGAATGTTGTGAAAGGCCTTTATATAGAGTTGGTAATAAAAAGCCTTTAGTTATAGTTTGCTGCCTGCTCGTCTTTTATTTTATATAGAGTTGGTAATGAACCAGTGATATGTTGAATGCATGTTATATGTTGAATGCATGTTTGACTCTATTTAATTGTGTCCAAATTTATTTTGCAGAATCTTTGTAAGAGGAATCAAGAAATTCGGCAAAAACAAATAATTCCTCATACTTCAGGTGCTAAATCAATTGCAAGAAGAAAGGCTGAATTGGTAATCATTTATATGGTTTTGTTTGAATTGGATGAGAACTGCTATCTTCAGCTTATGTTTAGTTTGCTGCCATTATTTCTTAATTTTATGTTTAGTTTGGCTGAGAATTGTTGCTGTTAGTTACTTAATTTTATGTATACTTTTTATTGAATGATATATTTCTTGATTGAGTCTTTCTACTTTTCTTGAATTTTAGACGGAAGAGACGGGAAAAGAAGTTAGTAGGGTTCAAATGTGGGACATCACTCACAAGAAAATAGATGGAAGTTATGTTAATGAAAAGGCTAAAGAAATAGCGGTAAGACTAAAGTGCAATAAGTAACTTTTTGTATTTCTTTTTCTTTCTTTTTTATAAGATAATATTATGTTTGATTCTTTCTCTTTCTTTTTATATATGTAGGAGAAGATTGAAGCATATAGCAGTCAACAAGCGGTGGAATCAACCGTTAATTCTCCTCTTGATGCTCTTGGAGTAGTTCTTGGGAAAGAGCACCCTGGTCGTGTTCGAGGTTTAGGCATGGGAGCTGTTCCAACAATTGCTTTCAAGAACAACACTACAAGAATTAGTCAGATGAATTTAGGTTCTTCAAATGATGCTGGCACATCATCTACTTGTGGTCCAAATGTGCAAGAAGAGTTGGATACCGTTAAAGCGCAATTGCAAGCGCTAGTATCTTATATTGCTTCTAAGGAAGGAGGTAAAATTCCAGTGGAATTGGCTGGAATGTTTCCTACTCAACAAATTTCACAGGTACAAATACAATTTATGTTCTTAATACCTTATTCCATGTGTAATATTTGGACTCTCAAGGGAATCTGGGTCAATTTTAAAATTTGACTTTGAAAGCTAGCTTTAACTTTGTTAATTAAAAGCCTACCAACAAAGTGGAAAGATGGGCAGTATTATTCTCTTAATAAATTTTGTTGAGGCTTAAATATTTCTGTTAGTTTTTTTAGATGCCATGAGCCTAGGAATAAAGAAGTCAACAAATCATTTTTTACTTTTGAGAAGAAAAATATAATGTTAACTCCTGTTATTCCTTGTTCTCTCATAAAAGTCTAAAATTGCTACCATTAGCTTCTTCTCTTTTTTCCATCTTCAACGTTGAATGATGGCATGAAAAGTCAGTATCTTGTGCAGTCTTTCTCCTTTGGACGACAACTAAATTTAGCAAGTAGGTCCTCTTTAATTTGGACCTCACCGGATTTAGCAATTTATATCTTGATCCCATGCACCTTATTGCTTGATATAATATAATGTCTTACATGTCAATATCAAATTAACTTTTTAATTAAACTGCTATATTGCTTCTTAATTAAAAGCCTACCAACAAAAGACTAATACTGCTATATTGCTTCTTAATACCTTATTCCATGTGTAATATTCTTTCAGTTAGCCCCATATTTGTTAAGATTATTGTTGGGTGGAAAGAAATAAAAAACTGTGTTAGTGTATGTGAGTTTTCTTTTTTGATTGAATAATTTCATATTAATAGTTTTAGATTTAGTTTTATATCTTTTTTTATTGTGCTCATAATTATATTTTTGTTGTAGGGATTGGATCAAAAGAGTGAGATTCCATCACCAAGAGAGTTAGGAAGTAGGTCTTCTGGAGCGAGCAACAAAGAAGCATGATCTTGTATGATAAAGATTTTATGTATTAAGTATTATAGATATATGTTAAGACATTATTGAAAAATGTTATCTTTAATACTTTGTTTTTGGATTATGATTTTTTATTTTCGGAGACTATGTATGAATTAAAAATCTTGTTATGATGTTTGATTTAAGGTTATGCTTTTTGGTTATTATGAGATTCTAAAAATGTCACTTTAAATACGTAGTTTCAATCTCATTTTAAATGCTATTTTAAACAAAAAGGATGCCATTAAACCATGGTAAAAACGACATTTAGAAATGCCAATTTAAACGAAAAGGATGCCATCAAATACAAGTAAAAATGGCGGTTTAAAAATGTCATTTTTAACGAGAAGGATGCCATTAAACCCAGGTAAAAACGGCGGTTAGAAATGTCATTTTAAACGAGAATGATGCCATTAAACCCAGGTAAAAACGGCGGTTAGAAACGCCATTTTAAACGAGAAGGATGCCATTAAATCCAGGTAAAAACGGCGGTTAGAAACGCCATTTTAAACGAGAAGGATGCTATTAAATCTTGGTAAAAATGGCGGTTCGTAACCGCCGTTTTAAACAAAAACAAAACCGCCATTTTATCTGGTTAAAATGGCGGTTAAAACCGCCCTTATTACCGTCAAAAAACCGCCGTATTATCCACTGGTTATTACGGCGGTTTTCTGAAAACCGCCATAATAACCAGAATGGCGCCCAGAATACCGGCGTTTCGCCATTAAACCCAGGTAAAAACGGCGGTTAGAAATGTCATTTTAAACGAGAATGATGCCATTAAACCCAGGTAAAAACGGCGGTTAGAAACGCCATTTTAAACGAGAAGGATGCCATTAAATCCAGGTAAAAACGGCGGTTAGAAACGCCATTTTAAACGAGAAGGATGCCATTAAATCCAGGTAAAAACGGCGGTTAGAAACGCCATTTTAAACGAGAAGGATGCTATTAAATCTTGGTAAAAATGGCGGTTCGTAACCGCCGTTTTAAACAAAAACAAAACCGCCATTTTATCTGGTTAAAATGGCGGTTAAAACCGCCCTTATTACCGTCAAAAAACCGCCGTATTATCCACTGGTTATTACGGCGGTTTTCTGAAAACCGCCATAATAACCAGAATGGCGCCCAAAATACCGGCGTTTCTTGGAAGCGCCGTTTTCGGTCATAATGGCGGTTATAACCGCCGTAATTCCCATAAAAAACCGCCATTTTAACCTTTTTTTTTTGTAGTGTGTCGCCATAAAATTTTTCATATATATGTATCAACGCTCGCGCATTTACTTATGATTCAGAAAACTCATTTATTTTATTTTATTCCCCACTCTGAATAAATTAATATAAGAAAGAAACAACCACATAACTAATAAATTAATAATAACCTCTCAAAAGAAAAGTCTGCTGATAACGACCGTAGACGCGATGTACTATAAAGGAAATGCGATACTAAAAAATTTTTGAGAAAATGACAAATAGGTCCCTTACTTTTTGTTCCGTAGACATTTTCGTTTCTGACCATTAAAAAATACTTTTAAGTCCCTGACCTTCACAAAACTTGGACGGATCAGTCCCTCCGTCTAAATGCCTCCGTCAGGGACTGATCCGTCCAAATACCTTCGTTAGGGACTGATCCGTCCATGTTTTGTGAAGGTTAGAGACTTAAAAGTATTTTTCAATGGTTAGGAACGAAAATGTCCGCGAGACAAAAGGCCAGGGATCTATTTGTCCTTTTCTCAAAATTTTTTAAGTGTAACAGTATAACGGTGTTTAAGTCATTTTTAACCGTACATCTTAATTATAAAAATATATAATATATAATTAAATTCAACAATTAAAAATCACTAAAACTACAAAGGTAGGAGAGCTAAGAAAACAATTATGTGGTTTTTCTGACAAATAATTTTTCCTCAATAACCAGAGGGTTGCCTTTTCTGAGTACTATGGGCCTAGCTCTGACATCTCCGCTGCACACTCCTGACTCTTCACCCGCTTCCTCCCCTTCATGCCTGCCACCTTCGTCATCACCATCGCCGTCAGCGAGAGTACCTCACCACCACAGTAGACAACAATGACGACCACCTTGACGCCAACAGACTTGACCGCAAGATTAAGGTCACACACAGCATGCCGGTTCTTGCTTCTTCCTTCTCTCCTTCCTTCGTCACTTTCGCCATGAACCTCGTTCCCATAATGACTGACATTGTTACCTTCCTGCGAGATCCGCCATTGATGCTCTAGCGTTTGGAAACATAAGCTTGGAAATAACGGTTATAAATAATGGTTACAGAGTCAATATTTGCCTTCCAAGGGTGGCAACACTGCTACTCCTCAGAATGCAGAATGCGAAGATCTACAACACGGGGTTGATAGAACGTGCACAGAGTAACAAAGGAACACCGATGAAGCCTAAGGACCGAATCAAGATCTTCGTGTTCACACTGTTCGACGAGAAAGCAAGAGCGTGAGAGTGCGATAGCAAGAGAATCCGTTGGGGAGGGAGAGGGGGAGTGCATTGGGGAGGGGAAGGATTAGGGTTGGGGGGTTTGCCAAATCATTAAAATATGGTGGCCACGTCAGCATCGTGCTCGCCAGAGATGTACTTTGGCAAGCTCGGAGGCACGCTTGTCAAATTTTAAAATCTTTCAACGACCATTTCGTCAATAACAAAAGGCAAGTACTATTTTGTCAGCACCAAAATTTTTCAGGGACCAATTTAGTTTTTACCTTTATTGCAATCAACAGGACAAGGAGATCTTTTAAGCATTTCACCATTTATACCACTGACATTAATGGTGTACGTGACTCCTACATCCATGAGGCTAAGTAAATGCATCGCAGGTATTGTTTCATTGGAATAGAAATCCAGAGAACCCCTCAAATTTTGATGATGATCCATTCCCTTGTGTTTGCAAGGATATGAATATTCACAATTTATTCTGCGGAAAGTTCCAGGACTTCCTATTCAACTTATCTAGACCAGCAACCTTGAGATTTATATAGTTAAGATCAACATGTCTCTTCATGTTCTGCTTATGAAGTAAATTAGACCTGAGTGAAGTCATGTCCATCTTACTAGTGGCAGCGTGAGAAACAACCCTTTTGGGTGATCATATCCTAGGAAGATATATATGGGTTGGAGTCAAAGATGTCCAAAAAGTACGAGAAGCCTCACCATCTTGCTGTAAGATTATCTTATGTAAACTACATCCTCCTATACTTCGAAATTAGAGGATCCACACTCTTCAAGACTCAAATTAAACTTGCCACCTCGAGTACTATCAAGCTGGTGAGAAGGACCCATAGGTGAAAACTGGAATCCACTTAGTGACTTATTTTGGGATCGGGAAACTTCAAATTCAAAGGGCAGTTGGGGTGGACACAGTTTATTCATACTCAAATTGTTTCCATCAATTGAAAAATAGTGAACCGACTTTCTTTTGCAAGGCTTCAAATTCTCTCTTTCTACCATGTTGTGTTTCTTAGGTATTCCATGAGATTTATCCTTGTGACTCTCTTTTAACAACCTCACCCCCATCTCATGCATGGCACTGCAAGAAAGTCATTTGTTTTCTTTCTAACAGTTGATTTTTCCAACTTCGAACTTCTATTTTCAACATCAGGAATACACCTCTCGTATTGATTCTTTGCCATAAGTTCCACAATTTCCATCGGTATATCATCGATGTTCCAGCCTCGGATAACTCTGTTGTCTTTTCACCGTATCTTTTCATACTACCTAGATTCTCTACACCTTCAACAGGTTTCTCTTTGATTCTTGCACCTGCGATTTCCTGAAAAGAATTGATAATCTTCTCATAAACATGTTTGCTATTAATACTTGATTGTCTCAAGATTCCAACTATTAGACATTCATGCATGTTGCACACAATGTGACGTCTAAAACAACCAAAGGAATATATACTATAATAGAAAAGAAAGAAAGAAAGAAATTTAGGTATTAATAACAAATACAATAAGAAAGTCTTATCCCCCTAGATGGAGTCGCCTACATGAATCAAATGACACCATTATGCCCAATCATGAATCATATTTATACTCAGTTCATTTATACTTAAATCTCTTTTGATGAGCTCATTCAAAGTTTTATTGGCTATTAACAATTCATTTCCAAAAATAAATAAATAGTTATAAAATAACTGCAGCAGAAATATTTAGTTATTTACAAGAAAACATCTCAGAGATTATTCACAGAATGATAATAAATTAGCATAACATAAAATTCATTTTCAGTTATGCTCATTTGACAGAATATGAAATCAAAAAGCATCCTGTGGGGATTTAACTAGCTACTTACTTCAAGATGAGCTCCTTTTCCTGCAGAGATAGAATTTGTGTGTTTAGAAGGAATGCTAGGCCCTCCAAAAGCATTGATTTCACTATCTTTCCTTTTAAGATGATGTATATTTGACAGCTGCTTATCAGTGACTTGACAGCTGCTTTACCACAGTTTGTATCAGATTTGCAACCGCTACTGCAACAATTAAAGTCTGTTTGGCCATCTTTATCCATGTCCTTAGTTACACTTTCTTGATGACAGCTCTCACAACCAAAACATCTGTATGTTGGTACATCAAGTGGTGGAAGCGATGGATTTTCCTCAGACTCATTTACTGGAAATGGCCAACATTTTTTCCAGTCTTTCTTTCTTATTTCAGATACATAACCACTGCAGCATCACCAAATCAGATATTATGGTGTTATGGGTTCTGAAAGGGAAGTAAAAAATTATTTCTGATTTCTAGAAAGGTTCATTAAATTTTGAGAGAAAATGATGAGAGTTATCAAAGTTAATTACTAAACAGTCTCAAACATAGTTATGTTAACCACAAATTTCTATACTTAGATATGAACCGCTTAATTCAACCTATCCTTGTTGCCATTTATTAACCAGCCATTAATTAATTTGCTTCCAACTTTAAAATGTTATGAATAAAATTAAATCACATTATGATATCATCTAATAGCCTCAAGTTCCGAAACCTTCTTCCTGAGAAAATAAGATGGTATAAGCATCAATGCTTACCGTATCGAGAAGTGTTGGCATTTTCCAGCTGATGCCTTATCCCCAATAGCATCGGCAAGATCTATGGAGATTGAGTTAACTTGGACGAAAGACCCCATCATTAACTCGATAACAGTAATACTACTAGGATATACTTTGAAATGTGCCCCGACAACCAGCCATTCACGCAAGCACACTAAAAAACCAAGAATTTCAAGAAGCAAGAGCAACAAATCCAATGTACCCTATTCACACAAAGCAAATCCAAATCAAATTTTGAAATAGTGAAAAGAATATAAGAACTAAATGAAGCCATTATTTATCACATAAGAGTCACGGACTTCCACACATTTAAGGAAAACACCAGAAATAACATATATATATTGTATATATATATACAATATACAGTAGAATATATATGATGTGATAACATCATACCCATGTTCTTTAATGAACTATTAATTAGGGTTCATGCAAATCTACCTACAAACTTAAGTGAAAGACAACTAAAACAATGCCAAAAACAAACATAAAGTAAGCCACTACCAACAAAAGCGCCATACACAGTGAATAATCACATAAAATAACAACCTCCAATATCCGGAGAGACACAAACCCTAGCTTTCAACTCAACAAAACAACACAAACAGAAGCTCATAACCAAGAATTGAATGATAGAAGCACAACGCAAGAAACAAAACACACGAACACGAAGTTCATAAGACAAAAAGCAAATTACCTAGGGTTTTCACAAGAAGTTCAACCATCGCAAGATTCACCACCATAACCAGCTTGTTTGGGAAGTGGTTCAAGAAAATCACCCCGAAAACACGCCAAAGAGCCAACAAGAAAGAAAAATTGACCCCAAACAACCAGCGAATTGGGAACATTAGGGCTCAGAAGCGCAACCTGCAATCACGCATTAAACATAATTAGCTCAAATTAATCAGTAATCAGGAAATTAAAGTACACATAACAGTGGGAGAGAAGATAATTAGAAAAAGCGCGAAACGACAACAATAAAGTAAAACCAGAAAATGGAAAAATAAAAAATTAAAAAAAGAAACGGTCGGGAGCCGAAGTGGACACAGCATAAACAGTACAGTCAAGTTAATATCTCAAACCCGAATTCGAAAAACGCGGTTGTCAGTAACTGAAAAACCGGGTCAAGATCGACCCGGAATAATGAACCGAAAATGAAGCGATAAGAAAGGGGGTAATAGAACCACGACGAAGAATGGCGCATGCGAACTCACCTGAAGGCAACGGCACTCGATCTCGCTCTCTAGCGAAGCTGGTCATCGATTCTTCAACGGCTAAGCCATAAAACGACGCCGTTTGATAGAGCTATACTCCGATAAGGCACCGAGCTGAGCTGGGCGATGCGATTCGCAGCTCAGAGAGAAGAATTTGAGTGCGAAAATCACGAAAACCCTATAGAGAGAAAGTGAGGAGAGAGCAGGAGTGAGAAATAAAAGATGGGGCTTTCGATTGTTTCGGGATGTGAGAGAGAGAAAGAGTGCGTGTCTGAAAGTGTGAGAGTTGGAGAGAGAATTTTTCTCTTTTTTACTGTCTTTTTAGTCTTTGGGACAAAGGATCCTTGTTGTCCCTATATTAAAAAATTAAGAGGAAAAATATAAAAAAATAAAATGAGAATATTGTATTATGAAAAAAGTAAATATATCTTTTTTTTCTTTAAACTAAAGATATGAGACTCGAATCCGCAACCTCTTAATTGAGTATGGGGAAATTATGACATTTGAGCTATTATTCATTGGCAAGTAAGTATATCTTTTATATCCAAAGTTATAATTTTTTTCAGAAAAACTATATTTAATTTAATTTAATACATTTAAAATAAATTTTAATTTTATTCATGTCGTCAATTATTTTTTGAAAAATGTTTGAGGATTAATTAACCATTAATATTTAAAATGACTAAAAATATATTATTAGATTATTAGACTAAAATAATTAAATTAATATCTAAAAATAATGACTAAAATAATAAATTTTTATAGTTTTAGAGTTTTTTCTCTATTTTTTTCTTAGTAGCTATTTAATTTTTTTCAAGTATTTCTTATATTTAAAATGAAAAGGCTCAAATAAAATTGTTTTTACGTTAGTTGATCGTTAAAAATTAGGGATAAGTATTGTTTTGATCTCTAAGATTTAAGGTCAAAATTAAATTCGTCTTTAATCTTATTTTGGATTTAAAATCGTCCCCAACGTTTCATTTGGTATTAAAATCGTCCTTTTCATTTTTTATGAACAAAAATACCTTTACATTTGTAAACTCCAATCTCACCCTCCACCACCACCACCACCTTTACCACTATCACCATCTCCCTTACTCCCTTATTCCATGATAGGGGTGCACAGACCCGGCCCGGCCCGAAGGCCCGGTCCGGTCCCGAATACTTTAGGGACTAATTTGGTGTGATTTCATCGGGTCTAGGGTCGGGTATGGGTCTCAAAAATAGACCCGGTCATTATTTCGGGTCGGGTCCGGGCCATAGCTCGGGTCACCCGAAGTCGGCCCGGTCATCATACACAATTAATATTTTGTATTATTAGTGATAGATCATGACTATTCTTATGTGGAATTTAAGTATTGTAAACCTTAATATTTTGTGTTATTAGTCATTATAAGACTATAAATTAATGTTTTATGTTTAGAATACATAAGACTTTAGACTAATACATAAGATTGTGTTATTTGTATTGATTTAAATATTTGGTATTATTAGACAATATTAGTATTGATTGTGGTTATGCTTTAATTTTGAAGAAGGGTTGGTTCTTGTTATATTTTTCTAAGTGAATTTTACCATGTTAACTAATAGTTGGAGTCTTGGAAATTTGAATTTTTTTACATGCTAGCTTACAAAAAGGTATCAACGTAATGTAATGTTAACGGCCCGGTTTTTACCCGGTTTTCACCCGGTATAATTGTGGCCCGAAAGTATATTGGTTTCATCGGGTCTAGGGCCGGGTTCGGGTCTAATAAATAGACCCGGTGTATATTTCGGGCCAGATCTGGGTCACATCAAACCCGGCTTCACCCGACCCATGTGCACCCCTATTCCATGACATGGCGTTTGGCGTCACCTCTTGTTGCGCTTCTTCATCTTTTTGCTCTCCTGAGCTCTGCTAAACTCGCTCGAATGCTACCTATAATAAATCAATTTGCGAAATAACTCAAAGTAGCTTTCATGGTAGATTAAAACACCTAAATCTCATAATAATATAGCAAATTCACATGTAAATTGCTAAGAAAAATACAAAAAAGATGCTCACGTATCAAGAAGCACGCTAAAAGCTAAAGAGAAGTGGGGAAGAACGTAAGTAAATTCCCAAACTCTTGCTCTAATTTCAATTTCACTTATCTTTCAATCCGGAGCTCCAATTGATGAGTCATCAGTGGCCACACGTTTGTCTCAGAATTCTCTACAAAATTCACAGAATAATTTGGTAAGAATCTAGCAATTTCTCACTCAGCCACTCTCCCCCTAATTTAAAAAATTTGAGATTTTGATTTTGAGAGATTATGTGATTTTGGTGTTTAGGATCAAATTAGCCTTGTGGATTTGTCGATAAGGTAAGGAACCCCTAACTCTTGTGAACCATTAATGTTTATAAACCCTAGTTTGATTTTGTGGTATTTATGTGGAATTAGAGTGAGATATATATTTTGGAGACAAATTTTGTGATATCGGTGACTAGAAAACAAACTGTGGAGGTTGAATTTTCGTTCAGTGAGGATTCGGAGCTTTGGACACTTGAGGAACAGAGATATTTGAGGTGCTTTGGCATCAAGGAGGAATCGGCCAAGGTATAGTTTTGGTTTCTTATGGATAATATGTAATGTCTTGTGAAAATATAGGCTAGATGACCATAGGATATGTTGGGTTATGTTAGCATGTTAATGGTTAGTAAATGATGAAAATGTTGAACTTGTTATGAATTTGTGTTGATTAATGTGGGTAATCTTTGGTGAAATGATGATTTTGATGATTAATAATGATACATTGATGATTGAGTATAAAATTGTATTGATTATGAATTGTTGGAGCTTAATCTTAAGAAATTATATAGGTGGTGTATTATGGAGTGAAAGAGGAGTGTTGAGATATGGTTTGGTTTGTTTTGATAATGCTTTGAAGCTTCGGTTATTGGTAATTGAGTTAAGAAGTTGTCAAAATAGAGGTAAAGAAACTTGATTCTTGATCGAACTTCGGCAGGCCATAATTCGACTTTCAGAATCCCTCATTTTCTGAACTTGTTTTGAATGAAAATTAGGTCCATGAAGTTTACGTCGTTTGAAGAACGGACTAAAAATGATTTTTAACGAAAAAGTTATGCACATCGAAAGTTTAGAGTATAAAAGTACTTTCTGCATAACTTAACAGCTTTTTACCATTTTTAGGGGCATGCGTACGCGAGCACACACGCGACGCAAACGTTTAGTTCTGTCCAGACGTTCTCGCGCATGCGGGTATGGGCATGCGTACGTGAGAGATGAATTTTGCAAGCTACGTATGAGAGTGAGTGGCACGCGACGCGTGACTTCTCCTCTATCCAGGGGGGCTCGCGTATGCGAACAATAGTCGCGTACGCAAGTGGGGTAAATGACATCCCCGCGTACATGCAACATGGCATGCGTACGTGGGACCCTGTTTTCAAAAATATTGTATTTTTGTGATTTAAACATAATTCCAAACCTCTAAACCTCTATTTTTACTTAGTTTTAATCTTGGTGAAAGGGGAGAACCTTGAGGGAGTGTTAACTTGACAGTGAAGAAAGGTTTTGAGTAATGATTTGTGGTTGATGAAGTGTGCAAATGAATGAGACATAATTAGTGGAAATGATGATATTTATTAGTTAGATGTGGAGAATGTGATAGGGCGCTAATCCCTCGATCTTTTTTCTTGCATTCTCTGTGGTTATGATGTGTTGGACATGTGGAAGGTGGTAGGGCGCTAATCCCTCGATTCATTCCCTCGCATTCCTTGTGGTTGTGTTGTGTGGGATGTAAGAAAGGTGGTAGGGCACTAATCCCTCGACGTTTTTCCTCACATTCTCTCTCTCTCTATCTGCAAGGTGGTAGGGCACTAATCTCCCGACTAATATGGCATGGCCTCACTAGGAGAAGGTGGTAAGGTACTAATCTCACTACAAGAAAAAGCAATATTTGTAACAAAAAAATTGTTACAAAAAATTGAAATTTTGAAACAAAAGGATTTTGTAACAAAAAAAGGGGTCATTGCAGTATGTCCCGTTACAAAAAGTTTTTGTAACAAAAAACGGAACTGTTACAATTCAAAGTGATATTTTGTAACAAATTTTTCTGATACAAAAAACCAAAAGTCGTTACAAAAGTAGTAACAAATTTTGATCTTCAAGGTATTTTTGGTGACAATCTATTTTTTCCTATCATAAAATTTTGTTACAAAATATAACTTGATTTTGTAACATTTTTTTTTCTTTAGTTACAAAACACTATTTATTTTGTAATAATTTTTTTTAATACAAATTACACACATAATTTATCAAATTATATTTTTTAATTAATTAATATATTAACTAATTTACTCAACAAGTCAACATTTATATAATATATAATAACATAGATAGTTCAAATATCTTTCATTAACTAAGATTGTTTTATAAATCTTCAACATATAAACTTTAAAGTACAAACTAACAAGACACATTGAAGAACCCTAATAAACTAAATAGATACATAGGACAAGAAAAATAAGGAATTATCAATCTCCAAAATATAAACTACAAATTACAAACTCTATCATGTTCATACAGCTCCTTTCTCATTTCTCATGGAGAAGTTCTAATAAGTGCCACACACCTGAAAAGACCGCCAAACAAAAAACACTAGCTTAAAAAAATAAGATTTATTTTTCCTTTAAAAATCACAGAAAAAAACAAAAAACTATACTCGTATTATTCAACAATGAATACAAACTCTAAAATTTTTATCATGAATAACCTTTGGAGAGAAGTACAATAAAATAGGACATGTTGATACAATAATCATGACTCAGATCTAAACATGCATTTTAGTTTAAGAAATTTATTAAATATCATAAAAGTATAAAACAATAGAACAATAATTAAGACGTTTAGGAACATCTTTGTTTTTTGCCTTTATTTATTACCTTATAGAAGTTAGTGAAGCCAGGACTACCAGTAAAGCAATACATAGGAGTAGTATTCTAGCAGACAATCAAGTAGTTTAAGGAATAGCTGCAGGAGAAAAAAAAGAGGGTAACAATGAAATACCTTCTATTATAAGATAATTGAATGTGATAATAAAAAGATAGTTAGTATAAAATTGTTGTTAATCTGATATTTACACAACATTGAATGATGTTTAAATGAGTGATGATCATGTAATATAATGAAAGGCAAAGTGACAAATATAATGTGAAACATTTGGAGTAGTTCTGGAAATATATAAGAATACATATAAGGCCAAGTCTTTAAATATTTTTTATTTTTATTTTTTTTAGGTTTTCTCTACCACTTGCCACGAGAGGACTTCTTAAGTGATTGCATTGATGCAATTTGTTGCATAGGTAATATATGGAATAACTAAACAATAAGATACTATTTGTTATTGTCATAACTTTTTGTTGTACCAACTTTACATCACTTTAATTATTTCGTTTGTACGACCTTCTAAAGGAGGGACCGATAAGCACCATCTGACATGATTAATGAATAAAATTTATCTTAAACAACTGACAATAACCTCCATAGAATGTATACTAATATAGAACTCTCTAAAGGGAAAGACTTAACTTACCTAAAGAAAATAGGGAATAAAAATGTGTAATAGCTTAATTCAGTGAATAACTTGAAAGTGGTTTTTCATGAAAGTCAAAATTCTTATACATAATCCAGCTAAAGTTTTACTTTATTTGGATGAATATGAAAGTTCATGTTAATATACATTCATGAGCTTCAAACAATTTTATGATTCATAAACCTCTCAAAGTGAATTCCAAAAATAAACGCAATGATCATGAAGCAAGCTGGATGACGGAAATTACATACCTTTTTAGACTCTGCATAAAGTCCCATGCCGGCAACAAAGAGGCAAATATCTTTGGTGGTTTCAGTAACAGTTTTTATTTTGTGCTGTTTGTTAGAATTCATCAACAGTTCGTGGTGGTATGAACTCAATCATGAATAACAACTCAAGAGTAACAACTCAATCGATGGTATGAACATGTAAATAATTATTATTATGAATGAATTTTGTTGGGCATCAATCTAGCATCAACTAAATTAAGAACAAATTAAAAAAAAAAACAAGTAACAATTTGAAGTTCCAATAATACTAAATTACTAATCAGAACAAGTAAAAAAAAAGTAACAAACCAAAAAAAAACTACACAGAACACTAATCAACAGCCCTAATATTCACAAGTTCTGATAATCAAAAACAATATCCCTAATCAGAAGTTCTAATAAATTAAATCCTAGACTTCCATGGCATTATAGTTAATTTCAAAATAAAATCCCCTACCTCAATTAGCCGAAACTTGGTAATTAAACGCAACAAACCCTTCGTTTGTTTTTAATTCCTAGTAGCAACAACTTTCCTCTTGGAGCAGCAGCAACAATGATCTCAGCACCAATCATAATTGTTATGTTCAAAGAGTAAATCTGAATGTTGCTGAAATATTGAAGACATTTCTCAATGGATTGGAAACTTATATCCATAGAGAAATTATCTTTGATGATCCTAAAACTATTCGTGATGCTTTTTATTTGGCAAAGTATTATGAAGAACGCTGGAGCAATCTATTTTCAGAAATTTCAAAGCCAAAATTATCATCTCAGCACCAGATCCAGAAAAGTTCATCAACAAAAATTTTCTATTAATCACTGTATCAAAGTCCAGAATCAGCATTTCAAGCAAAAATTCAAATCCAGAATTCCATTGTAGACACCACAGAAAACACGAAATCAGAAATTCAGAAGCAGAATCATCAATTGAAACTCAAGATCAAGCGAAATTACAGACTACGGATAATGATATTACATCCTCAAGAATTCAACTATCTAATTCAATACCTCAACAACAGTTTTCAGCATCAGCAACAGCAGTTCCAGTTCCAGAATAGAGAATGGATCCGGGCAGAACAGGACAGAAATCGAAGCATGACTTCAGCAGTGGAAAGACGGCTCCACTCAACTTCTGCGCGTTATCCTTGAGCTCCTCGATAAAACCCTTAATCAATAGCAATGAGGCTTCGATGACGGTGGCTAGGCAGGACATGACAGAAGCAAGCTCGCTTCAACGGCTCCTCCTTCTACGTCTCTTTCTCTCTTGTTCGCTTCAACGATGGCAACGAAGATCTTTCCAGCGGCGGCGCGCGGTTCTGACAGCAACAGAGGTGTGGATGGCGGCGGCGGACTTCATTACTGACAGCGGCGGTAACTGACGCGAGGATGGCGGTGCTGTGACGGTCACGGCTGTCCCAGGCTCATGACTCTCGCCCTCCACGTCGCTCTCTCTCGCTCGTGAACTCTCCGCGACTTAGCTCCACGACGGCCACAATAACGGGGTGGCGGTGGCGGCACGGCAGGACGCGGTCCCCTCCCTTCCGATCCCTCTCTTCTCCGTCGCTCTCTTCCTCTCTGATCCCAAGCACTCTCTCTTCTCCCTTTCCTTTGTTTCTCCTTCCCCTTTCATTTTTGTTTCTTTCTTCCGTAGGTTAATTAGGGTAAAATAGAATGGATGGTGGCTAGGGTTAGATGAGTGGGGTTAGGGTTTAATTTGGGACAAAAGTGAAATTAGGAATTTTGGGTAAATTGGGGTTTTTGGATTAATCTGAAAACTAATTAAAAATCTCTAAAATTATTCTAAAATATTATTTCTTGTATCAAAATATTAATTGATTTGAAATCAAATACTCTAATTGAAATTATAAGATAATATAATTAATTTTCTTTATTTATAAAAATATTAGTATTAAATTTTGAAATCTCAATTATTTAAATCGAATCGTATAAAATTCTTATTATTTTACATTTGCTAAATTTTATAATTTAAATATAAAAAATAATTTGATAATTATAAAATCAGGTAAAACCTTAAATTATTTTAAACTTAATTAATCAAAATTTATTTTAATTATCTGTAATAAAATAATTTCAAGGATTAAAATACTTAATGATAAATAAATCTAAATTAGCTCTTAATAAGATCTTCTAAAATTTCTAGGCCTTACACAAAGTCTTACATTTAGTATGTTAAAACAAAATTTTTTATTAGTTACAAAAAATCTTTGAATTTTGTGACAAATTATTTTTTTGTTACAAAATATTTAGAGCTTTTGAAACAAATAGATATTTTGTAACAAAATAATAATTCGATACGAAAGCCAACATAATTTGTAACAAAAGAAATCAAGTTGTTATAAAATATTGAAATATTTTGTAACAAATTTTTTTATTGTTACAAAATATTCTTATTTTGTAACAATAACTAATTATTGTTACAAAAAAACTATAATTTGTAATAATTTTAAATTTGATACAATTTTTTTGTTACAAATATTTCATTTTCTTGTAATGTCTCCCGATTCATTCCCCCTGGTGTCTGCCTTCAGGAGAAGGTGGTAGGACACTAATCTCCCGATGTTATGCCTCCTGAAGATGTGCAGACAAGAGACGGCATCCGTGTTAGCTACCAAAATGTGTCGAGTTCTGGCAGTATAACAAACACGTGAACTCACGGCCAGTAGGACAGACATACATCATGTGCATTTGTATGATTTGTTTGAGTATGCTTTTATATTGGTTTGCCTAATTGCTTAACTATAATTAACTTCTATCTGATTTATTTGTATCTTATTTGTGCTTTCCTTGCTTGAATTGTATGTCTGTGCAACTGAGAGACCCCTCGTATGACAGAGGTGTGACGAGGGTAGTTCCACTGGAGTTTGGACGATTGGAGGAAGAAGAGATTGAGGTGTTAAGTTAAAATTGGACTAGAATTTAAGTACCATAGATAGTTCACTTGGTTTTTGGTTTAAAGTATAACTCTACGTTTTTAATCTGAGTGATGGAGTTCTAGGATTGCCTCTAGCTTTCTCAGGACCTTATATATTATTTTTGTGGGCACCATTACCATGTTGAGAACCCCCGATTCTCATTTCATACATATGTTGTCTTTTTCAGATGCAGGTCGAGAGGCACCTCGCTAGGCGTCTGGAGTTTCATTTGCAGGCGACATCGGTTGATGTATTTTAATTTTGGGCTATGTATGTGTATATATCTATTTATGTTTAGACTTCCTTTGTGTATGTTTCATTTTTGTACCTCATAGAGGCTTGATGGAGAACTAGGGTTTATTTTAAGTATTTTGGGAGACTTGGGATTGTACATATATATATATGTAAATATTCTCGCTATATATATATATATATATATATATGTATCTTTACTTTTCTTCGTACGCAAGTTTTCGTTTACGTTAGCGTTACGTTTCCCAGTTTGCGACTTTTGTTTAAACTTTCCTTCAAGGCTTCTCATTATAAATTTCTTTCAACTATTATTATGTATATATTTTATTTTAGAGGTCATAATACCTCACCACCTCAGCTTTACGACTTAAGTGTAAAGTTCTGTGTGGTAGGGTGTTCCATTATAGTATCAGAGCAGTTTGTTCCTGTAGAGCCTGAGGGATGGACTGACTCTACTTCTGGGACATACTCTGTATTCTGTGTATATGCTACTTAGGATATCTGACTAATATGTATAGCATACTTGTTCGTGAGCATGCATTTGGGACTCTAAAGCACTAAACTTGAGATATTGAGACTGATCACTTTGATATCAATTGTTTGGTGTGAACAGGGACCAAATGTAGGGGTGTCAAAATCCCCAGGAGGCAGGGATCCCCATGGGAACCACCCCGAATGGGGCCCCGATGGTGGGGAATTTTCCCCGTGGGGATGGGGATGGGGAGAAAAATTCCACCAAGACAGGCGCGGGGACCCGAGCGGGGATCCCCGTCCCATCCCCGATAATTTCCCGAATTGTTAAACTTACTTAAATACCCTTACTTTATTTCTAACATAGGGGGTATTTAAGTAATTTCACCCATTAAAAAACCCTAACCCTATCTTCCCTTCTCACCTTTGTTGCTGCGCCGTCTCTAACTCTCTATTCCTACCCAAGCCCCAACTCTCCAGACTCCAGTCACTCACTCGCTCTCCATTTTGTTCAAACTTCAAAACCCTCACAGCTCGCCACCGGCCATTCTTGCGCCGTCACCATGGCAGCTTCACCGCATCATTCTCTCTCTTCAGGCGTGGCATCCTTCCCCTCTCCATTTCTGTGTCTGCGTGTTTGCTTCCATTCTCGTTACTGTATGTTAACATATTTATGTCTCTGTTGTTTTAACAAAGAACATGGAGATGTTTGTTGGAAGTTGTATGCTAACAATGAAATAATATTTGATGTTAAAGACTTTATTTTATTGATTTCTTTATAATGAAAGTTATATTTTAAAATTTTATTTTATGGACTATGATTTTCTATATTATATTTCTGGACTTATAATCTTAGATAAGATATGTTTGTGTGTTTGTAATAATATTTTTTAGTTTGTTTTTTGCTTTTTTGATATTTTTTACTATAGTTTCCATATGAAAGTTAAACATAGGGAGATGGGGGAATGGGGCCTGCGAGGAACGCAGGGAACGAGGATGGGGACAATTATCCCCCATGACAGGGAATGGGGTGGGGACGGGATTAATTCTGGGGGCGGGGACGGGGAGCAGGGAGGCATCCCCTGCCCCCACCCTGCCCCATTGACATCCCTAACCAAATGGTATCTCACGGATCTGGGCGAGATACTCGGAGAGAAAGTCTTATAATTGAACCGGCGCGAGGACATCAAGACGGGTACTCTGGTCCTGGTACAAGTAACGTAGGACAAGATTATAGGTCTATGGTCCTTCCTGACTTCTTTAAGAGTGGTCCACCTCAGTTTAACGGAAATGTCAATGCTTTGGAGGCTAATTAGTGGTTCCGAGACATGGAGAAATTTTTGCATACTCAGCGTGCACCCGAAGCACATGTTTTAAACATGATTTTAAACCTTTAAACCTCTATTTTTACTCTTTTAGACCCTAAATATTAGTTTTAAGTATAGTGAAGAGATTAAACTATAAAAAGCAGTGGTAACTTGGAAGTGCAGAAAGTTAAGATATGATGAATTATGATGGAGAAATGTGGAAATGTTATGTAATTGATGAATAGGGGCATAATGATATTGAATGGATGAATATGATAATTGAGGCCTGATTTGAGATTGTTGATGATTGAGTATGTTTAAGTTTTCTCTCTGTTTGTAAAGTGTGTTGGGCACTATATCCCATGAGTGTGTTAGGCACTATATCCCAAGAGTGTGGGAGCACTTTACCCTGGGAAGTGTGTCGGGCACTATATCCCATGAGCGTGACAGGCACTATATCCCGAGAGTGTAGCGGACGCTATATCCCAAGAGTGTGGGAATACTTTAACCCAGGAAATGCGACGGGCAATATATCCCATGAGTGTGGCAGGCACTATATCCCGAGAGTGTGATTAGCACTATCCCAAGAGTGTGGAGGCATGTCAGAGAGACGATATTCGGGCTAGCTACTGGGTGGGTTGGGTTCTAGCAAAGTAATTGACACGTGAGCTCACGGCCAGTAGGAAAGGCATACATCATATGCATATTTGTGTTTTATTTGATTGTGCATTACTTAGGCTTGCCTATGTGATTATATATTATGCTTACCTGCTATATTTGCTTCCTGCTGTATCTATAATCTACTTGTGTTTGTCTTTGTTTATTTTGCTTGTCTGTGTGGTTCTACCGGAGTTTTGGAGGATTCTGGAGAAAGGTGAAGAGTCCATGGTTTTAGTTAGAGTCTAGTTAAGATTTAGAACCTTAGATAACTTACCCTATTTATGGTTTTCAATTTATAAACTTTAAGTTAAATTTGAATGTCGGAGTTTTAGGGTTGCCTCTGGCTTTTTCGGGACCATATATCTTATGTATGCAGCACTATTATCATGCTGAGAACCTCCGGTTCTCATTCCATACGGATATTTATATTTTTCAGATGCAAATTGAGAGACACCTCACTAGGCGTCTGGAGTTCTCTGCAGCGAAGTGGGACTTTTGAGATATTATATTTTGTTCTGTTTAGATATATTCATATGTATAAAACTCTCCTTATAAACTTATTTTACTTTTGTACCTCATAGAGATTTCATGGAGAACTAGGATTTCTTTTTGTGTATTTCGGGACTCGAATTTTATATGTATGTATGTAAATATTCTCCGGTCACCCTTAATTTCGCAGGCTGAACTCGGGGTTTGATTATTTTGTATCCTTGACCCTCTACTCTCATTGTGTGTGTATGTGTGTGTGTATATATATATATGCATATGTACCTATACTTTCTTCGTACGCAAGTAAACAATATTTTTGAGTGTTGCACTTTTAATTTCACGATTTTGCTTCAACTATCCTTCAAGGCTCCTCGAATATTATATTCTTTCAATTATTATATATTTATATATTTTATATTAGATGTAAAATTGTGGTAAAGAAACAAATATTCTTCGTATTAAAGAGGATAAAGACATAGTTGGAATACCTATAGTTGTCCAAAATCATGACATAATTAAAACATTGAAATATGTTCAGGTACCTGAAAATTGCCAAAATAATATGATCTAAATAAATTATGTCTTTACATGAGAAAAATATAACTGAATAAAAATGATTATCGACAATATATTTGCATATAATGTATAACGCTAAATATTATGCATGAAAATGATGATCTTGAACAAAAAATAGTTGACGAATACATAATTGTCAAAAATGAAAAGAAACCATAAAAAATAAGCTAGACTCACTTGCAAAACGTGAAATCTTTGTACTTGTAGTCTAAACATCTGAAGGTGTGAAATCTACTGGATACAAATGGGTATTTATGAGAAAACAAAATGAGAATAATGAAATTGTACGCTATAAAACTCGATTTGTAGCACAAAATTTTTCTCAAAGATCTGGCATAAACTATAAGAAGACTTACTCTCTCATAGTTGATGCAATTACCTTGAGATATTTGATTAGCTTATCTGCATATCATAAGCTAAATATGCATCTAATGAATGTAATCACATCCTATCTATATGGGTCATTGTGATATCTATATGAGAGTCTCTGAAGGAGTAAAGATATCATAATTATCTAAAGAGAGTTCTTGAGGATTATACTCGATCTATTAGTTGCAAAAATTTTTATATGATTTAAAGTAATCTAGACGGATATGGTACAACCATCTTATAGAGTATTTAATGAAAAAGAAGTTCAAAAATGATGATATTTATCCATGTGTTTATATATAAAAAAAATCTGCATCAGAATTCATTATAATTACTGTGTATGTTGATTATTTAAATATCATTAGATTTTTTGAAAATATCCCAACAATCATAAATACTTTGAAAGAAGAATTTGAGATGAAATATTTTGGAAAAACTAAATTTTGTCTCAGTTTTCAGATCGAGTATGTAACAAAAGGGATATTTATTCATCAAAAGAATTATACAAAAAAAAAGTCTTAAAATTTTTTTATATAAACGAATTACATCTAGTAAGAATCCATAATTATTGTCAGATCACTAGATATGAAGAAGGATCCATTCCGACCAAAAGAAGAAAATGAAAAAATACTTAATCTTAAAGTATCATATTTTAGTGCCATAGTAATACTAATGTATCTTGCGAATAATGCATGTTTCAATATAGCATTTGATGTAAACTTATTAGCGAGATACACTTCTTCTCTAACCAGAAGTTATTGGAATAGAATAAAAAATGTGTTTTGATATCTTCGTGGAACGACCGATATCGGGTTATTTTATCTTTATAGATCTAAGTCACAATTAGTTAGTAATGTAGATGTATGTTATCTATCTGATCTCTATAAAGATAGATCCTAAACAGGATACTTATTTACATTTAATAACACAGCTATATCATGGATATTTATGAAACAAACTATACTTGAAAGGTTGATAAACCATAATTTTATAATTTATTTTTTATTGAATTTGGTGGATTTTGTCAACTTTTCTCCCATTTATTCACTAAAATAGCATGATTTCATGAATTTCTCCTAATTGTGCTTAATGGTTAAAAATATGCTTTTTAGGCCTTTAATTAGTCAAATTTAATTCACCTTTAATTCCATTCGATGCCTTGATGTGTTTGTTAAGTGATTTCAGATTTAGAAGGCAAAGATTGGGTTGAAGGAATGAAGAAAAAGCATGCAAAAATAGAGAATTCATGAAGAAATAAAGTTTTGAAAATCTGCCATGCGAGGCGTACACGTGACCCACACATACGCATGACCTGGAAAATCGCCATATGCCACGTGTATGCGTGACAAGCGGCACGTAACCAACTTAATGAAGCATGCTGGGGGCGATTTCTGGACTTGCTAGAGCCCAATCTAACTCATTTCTGAAGCTATTTGATGCAGAATTCAAGAGGGAACAAATGGAAAGCAATTAGGAGTAGTTTTAGAAACATGCTTTAGGTTATATTCTAGAGAGAGAAGCTCTCTCTTCTCTCTAGAATTAGGGTAGATTTAGGGTAGATCTCTCTTAGGTTTAGCTTTTAATTGTTGTTTTGATTTAGTTTTCTTACAATTTCTTGTTATTACATCTTTGTTCTCTTAGTTTTATTTGTTATTTCCATTATTTTGTTGCCTTTATGTTTATGTACTCTTGTTGGATTTTTATTTTCTTTAATACAATTTATGTTTTTATGTTCTTCTTGTTTAGTTGAGTTGTTATTGTCATTTTCTTGCATTGGGTAGTTGTAAAATTTATATTTCTTGCTATTTTAACATACTTTTTTTTATGCCTACCAAGTGTTTGATCAAATGTTTGGTTGAATTTTAGAGTAGATTTTTGTATTTTTGACTTGGGTTGGTAACTTGGGTAACTTTGAGTTACTAATGTCTAAGTGATTGATAATTTGTTTTCATTGACTCTAGTTTCTCACTAAATTAATTAGTGAGTTAACTAGGACTTATGGACTAAGATCAATTAAACTCACTTGACTTTCCTCTAATTTTGGAGATGACAAAGTGGGAATGATCCTTGTAATTATCATGTTGTGGTTAGTGACAAGGATAGTGAACTTTAACCATCAACCCTTGCCAAGACCTTTTCACCATTTGAGTTTCCTTTACTTTCTTGCTATTTACATTTCTTGTCCCTTATTTCAAAACCCCAAAAATATTTTCTCATAACCAATAACATGAACACTTTCCTGCAATTTTTTGAGAGACGATTCGAGATTTAAATACTCTCAATTTTTATTGGGTTTGCCGCACTTGTGACAAACAAATTAAACTTTGATTGAGAGTTATTTATTCGGTTTGGAACTATACTTATAGCGAAATTATTTTTGAAAAAATTTCTAACCGACGATTTCCCTCAAGAAGTTAACCCTTACAACGTTGTATGAAGATAATGTGGCTTGTATTGCTCAACTTAAAAGTGGATACATCAAAGGCGACCGAACGAAGCATATTTTCTCTAAGTTTTTTCTCACATACGACCTTTAAAATCAAGGAACAATTGACGTTCAACAAATTTATTCAAATGATAATTTGGCATATTTATTTACCAAGTTACTTCTTGCATTCTCCTTTGAAAATCTGGTACACAAAATAGGAATACGTCTCTTTTGAGATCTTCTATGATGTTACCAAGATGGGGAGAGATTGTATTCTTTTTTCTATTCAAGCTTTTATCCCATTGAATTTTTATTGATGAGGTTTTTTTAATGAGACAATTCTCATTATAAAGGATATTGGACTCTTTTTCGCTTAGTTAGATTTTTATCCCACATGATTTTTCTTGACAAGATTTTTAATGATGGATATCCCTAATAACATTCAAGGGAGAGTGTTATAAAATGATATTATTGTGGATGTCACAATGGAGCATTATCATGTATAATGGAGCATTATCATACATATTGGAGTATGAAACATTATCAATTAATGGAACATAGCTCTTCATAATATATTTTCACTAGTTAGTAAGTAGATTAGGTAAATAATACCTTATTATTATTTAATTCAAAACCTTTATCTATAAAAAAAAGATTGAGATACACCAAATTTATAAGTTTACATTATCCTAACTATTATATTGAATTGTTGTGTATTATTTTGTGCAATAAAAAATTTATTCCCATATATTACCAAGTATTATATTGAAATATCATTAAAATATAATTCTTCTATATTCTCATACATAAATCTCTACTCTTATTTATTTATGAGGAGTGCTAGGAATTAGTAAATTTTGTGATTTGTAGCCATCAATTAGTTATCATTAATATTTTTAATAGTGTGAAATTACTTACTTTTCTTTTGATGGTTAAGTGCTAGCTAGATTTTAATAAAAGTGCTAGCCCCTAAACTTTCTCATTATTTATTTTCATCATACTTTTACAGCAGTTGTTAATGTTTTGTAATTAATTTTTAGATTCTCTTTACTTAATTAAATAATTTTTTT
>NC_029794.2:117096207-117115799 GCF_000816755.2 Arachis ipaensis
AAGAATAATTTATAACAGAAAAATCCATGAATGATTTATAGTTTTTATTTTTTAATTTTAAAATACCCAAATCGCAAGAAAAATTTTGCTTTGGCTTATAGTTTGAAAATGCTCCCAGCAATTTTGTGACTATCACATTTTGGTTAAACACGAAAATGAATTTGTTTTTCGGTGAATAACCTGGATATAAGTCGGTTTTTGAGAGCCGGAGCCGAGTTATTGTCCCCAACACCGAGCTATAAGTCTTGGAAGTTCGAGCTTTTTGTCCAGAGAGATATCACGTCACGGAGGTATGAACAAAGGGGGAGTGTACCTACAAAAGGCACTCCAATACTTAAGTTAGTGTTGTGAGAATTCAAGTGTACCCATAAATAAAAATGTCATACCTTTATAGGTGATGTATAGTAGATCGGTTACGTTAGAGTATATCGGTTACGTTCTTCGGTAGCCATTTGCATTGAATAGTAGATCGAATGTTATCGTATTTGACCGCACGTTAGGATTTTGAGCTATATCATTTGAGATGTGCTATAGCCCGTTAAGCCGATTTGTACCGTATGATGCCGAGTTATGACCCATGATTTGTAACAGCCATATCATAGCCGCCAAGTTTGGCCTGTGGGTAATTTTAATGAAGCAGGTTGAGCTTATGATGAGTTATAACTCGGCAAACAAGATAGTTATGGAGTCCCTAGATCAAGATGCTTTATTAAAGGATAATTAATAATTTAGTTTTAAAGAAATAATGGTAATAATTAAGTTAAGAGAGAGAAAGAGAGAGAGAGAGAGAGAGAGAGAGAGAGATGGATTAAATGAGGATGTGAAAATGTGCGTGTTCCCGAGGCCTTCTGCATCGTGGATGTAACTGATGGGATGGTTTGGTGAAATCCAAGCAGTTTTGTCATGGTTAATTAAGTACTTTGGAATTCAAATGGGATACATTTTCTTGCTTATTATAAAAAAGCGTCTGTGGGAAAGAGATGAGTAAGAGAGGTACGTTTCCTATTCTATTTAGCTTTTTCAGTTTATTTTTCTTCTCCTGTTATTTTCCTGGGTCATTGGTGATGGGTTTTGAGAAAGAGAAAAAGGGAAAAATTGACTGGACGGATGAGTGGGTGAATGAGGATGTTCAAAAACGGGTTTCTTTGTTTGTTGATGAAGATGCAGTAAAAGAGATTGATGTGAATAGGATAGTTAGGAAAGGCTCTGGTGTGCATGTAGAGTTACTGCTATGTTCTGCTCATGATCGAGTTTTTCATAAGGGGGAGGGTTTCAAGTTTTTCTACATGTTCAGTTGTGTGTTGGAAGAGTTGAGGGTGAAGCTTCCGTTCACAGATTTCCAATGTTAGGTGTTGAGGCAGTTGGACTGCGCACCCTCTCAACTTCATCGCAATGGTTGGGCTTTTCTACGAAGTTATGAGGTGTTGATGGAGTTTCTGGAGGAAGATCTGACTCTGGAGTTGTTCTTCTCAATGTTTCAAGATAAGGGTGTTTGGAAGAGTGGCTGGGTGAACTTGAATAGTTCGCCAGGATTTGCAATTTTTAAGTTGTATAAGTCCTCTTTCAAGGAGTTTAAAGAAATGTTTGTGAAGGTTAGGTATGCTGAAAATGAGTTTTCCTTTTATTTGGATGAGGAGCTTGGGAAAAGGTTTCCTTTGTGGTGGTGCTCAGAATCTCAAAATATATTAGGTTCTGAGACCATTAGTCCGAGGAATGAATGCATTATTGAGTTTTTGGTAGAGTTTGTTAACCAAAAAGAGTTAATATCGGTTTTTGATATACTTCAGTGGAATGACAATAGACAAGCCGTTGCAGATTATCTAGGTGAGGTGCTCAGATATAGCTATGTAGTTATTGATTTGAGCTATTAATAATTGTTGATCTGTATGTATTCCAGGTGGAAAATATCCCGGGGTGTCTGCAGCTACGTTGAGAGTTTGGGTGAAAAGCAAAAATCCTGAAAAGGAAGGGTGGACTTCAAAACCAGATAAGGGAGCTGGTGTGGGTAAGGTTAATCAACCTCGCCCAAAAAGGAAGAAGGTGATACTTAAGAAAAGGAAATCAGATATTGTTGACTTATCCGAGGATTCTGATGAAAATGGAGGGGAGGTTCCGATTGAGGAAATCCATTCATTTATGGATAATCAGAAAAAAACTGCATGATGTTGCCAACCATAGTGGCGGATCCTCTATTTGGGGTAGGGATTTTTCCTATATGGTCGTTGCCGACGAGGTTTGTCAGTCGCCGGCAGATGTGACATTAGCCAATGAGGTCGGGGATGTTTCCATTGGCCAGTATATGTAGGTATGATTGTGTGGTTTACTTTCATTTGATAATGTTGTGTTATGTGACTGTGTTTTTGTTTAGGTTGTTGGGTTGCGGTTGGCTAGCTTAGGTCGAAGCCAGGAGGTGAAGCATAAGAAGCTTGCTGGTCAAAAGGAAGATTTGAATTTGATAAAGGAAGAATTAGCTTTAAAAAAGAATATTATTGCTGATCTAGAGGGTAAGTTAGCTAATAAGGAAAAAGAGTTGGAGTTAATGAAGGAGAATTATGCGAAGGAGGTTGAGGATTTGAAGAAGAAGGAAAACAACCTTTCTAGTATGAGGAGTCAAGTGATCGAAGTTACTGCTAGATTGAAAGAGATGGAGAAGAGTAAAGAGACTGAAATACTAGATTCATTTGTGGAGGGTTTTGAGCGTGCCTCGCTTCAGGCGAAGTTTCTAGTTCCTGATTTTGACTTTTCCCAGATGGAATCAGGGAAGATTATTCTTGATGGGGTATTGGTTGATAATGATGGAGAAGTCGAGGATGAGGATGAAAACACTTAAGAGGCTGTATAATAAACTTTATTTTGTTCATATTTGTTTTATGCTGGGTTTGATTTTGTTTGCTCGTATAAGGAGCTTATATTTGACTATGGATACTTGTTGGTTATTTTGTACTCCCTATGGAGTGTTTGGATTTGTCTGTTTGTTTTGTTATGTGAACCGAATGTGGTTGTTTGCTGAGTTAATTTTGTTGCATGATATGCGTTAGGAATTTGTATTATCTAGTTGACAGGAATACAATTAAGGTATTTGTGTTGTATGACGTTTAGTCATTAGTTTGATTGATCGTTATATCTGACGGTGTTTAAAATTTGGTTTGGCGAGCATTGATCGGAATTGAGATATAGTTCGGAGGTTCGACTTGACAGGTTTGTGAATTTAGGCAATGGTAGAATGATAGGTATGTAAAAAGACAGAACAAAACTACAATATTGAATTATATATTGATATGACCTTTGATTATAAAGGCACAAGTACGCGTGCCTCGTTAAAACCTCTCCAAGCAACGCCCTTTTGAAAAAAATCTTGGTAGTAGGAAAAAGAGTACAAGCCTGTCCCTGACTTTAACTAAAGTATTATTTTAAAAAAGAGACATTCCATGTATTAGGTATGGTTGTACCATTCAAAGATTGGAGTCGATATGCTCCATTTCCCAGGATTTCATCAATTCTGAATGGACCTTCCCAATTTGCGGCGAGCTTTCCATGTGATGGTGGTCGGCGGGCCTGCTCTATTTTCCAAAGAACCAAGTCATTTAGATTGAATGATCGGGGATGGATGTTGGTGTTGTGGCACCAAGCTATGATATGTTGTGCTGCTCGGAGCCGAAGAGTTGCAACATCCTTGAGTTCTTCAAGTATTTCGAGGTCTAGCTGCCGAGCTTGATGTTGGTCGTCCATTTGAGCTCTGTTGATTACTGAGATACCTCTAAGGGTATCATAGCTTCAGATCCGTACACCAAACGAAAGGGTGTTTCTTTTTTTATGGAGTGGATTTTAGTGTTGTATCCCCAGATTACTTCTGGTATTAATTCGGCCCATAGGCCTTTTGCATCACCAAGTTTTTTGTGTAAATCATGTAAGATGACTGGTGCGGAATTTATAACCACACTACTAACCGACTAGTGCACCGGGTCGTACCAAGTAATACCTCAGGTGAGTGAGGGTCGATCCCACGAGGATTGAAGGACTAAGCAACAATGGTTACTTGATTTACTTAGTTAGGCAAACAGAAAGTAATGTTTGAGAGTTCAAAGACATTAAACGATGTAAAGAATATTAAATGAGCAAGTAAATAGGTTCGGAATAAAATATGGAGAAGGCAGTTAAGGCTTCAGAGTTATCTATTTCCGGATTGATTTTTCTTATTAATTTATTTTAATCATGTAAGATTCAATTCATGGCAAACTATATGTGACTAGACCCTAATTCCTTAGACCTTCCTAGTCTCCTCTAAAATTCATCAACAGCCAATTCCTTGGTCAATTAATTCCAATTGGATGAAGCTTAATTCTAGTTTATATGCCACAGAAATCCTAATTACCCAAATATAAAAGGATTATATGTCACGTATCCCGTTAAATCCAAATAATTTAAAATTTAGGAGAATTTGTTTTCAAGCTGTTGTTCAAGTAAAGAGCCTTTCCAAGTTATACAAGAACTCAATTAGAACATGGGTCATACTTCCGTTCCACCCAAGTTCATAAATAAAGAACGAAAACAATTTCTTGAAATATAAATCAAAACATGAATTAAAATAAAGAAAACAATAGAATCAATCCATACAAATAGACAGAGCTCCTAACCTTAACAGTGGAGGTTTAGTTGCTCATGATTCAAAGAGAAAATTTAGGATTCTGATGAAATGTAAATTGAAATGGAATAATGTTGTGCTGGAATTCCCCTGTTGGAATCCCCTTTTATATCTAATCCTAATTAATTTAAAATCTATCTTCTAAAACTAAAATAATATCTTTTCCTATTTTTAAATAAAATAAAGTTTAAATCTGAATTAATTAAAGCAATCAACATGTCTTCAATTGATGGATGGGGACCACTTGCTTCGTAGGGTCCACGCCTAACTTGGAGTAGGCATAACCATTCTTGTGTGAATTTCCCTTGCGTCTCTGCTATCCCCTGGCTCTAGTATGTGTTTCTGGACCGAAAACTGGGTCGAAACTTGGCCTGAAATTGCCCCCAGCATTTTTTGCGAATTCTGCATGTCGCGCATGTCACGCGTATGCGTCAGTCATGCGTACGCGTCGATGGTCTTCTTCGAGTGTCACGCGTACGTGTCAGGTATGCGCACGCGTCACTATGCAACTTCGCTTTTCACGCGTACACGTCAGGTACGCGCACGCGTTGCCATGGACAGCTCCAAATCACGCGCACACGTCAGGCACGCGCACGCGTCGCTCCTCGTTGGTCAGCTCCGTGGTTTCTTCTCTTTCTCTACAGAAACTCCATCAAATCCATCTGAATGCTACCTAAAATAAACATAATTTCACAAGACTCAAAGTAGCATCCATAGTGGCTAAAAGATAATTAATTCTTGATAAAACTTAACAAATTAAATGCAAATTTACTAGAAAAAGGTAAGAAAGATGCTCACGCATCACAATACCAAACTTGAATTATTACTTGTCCTTAAGCAACTAAACTAATATAACCTTAGGATGTGAATTTGCATGAGAGTGCGTGTTCAATTAAGCTCATATCTCTTCTTATAGTGGGGTTTACAACTGCAATCCTGAATAGTTTTGGCATCTCACTCTCCTTTGAATCAGAAGAATGTCAGTGTCATTCGGAATTAGAATCCGGATAATATTATGAATTCTCTGATCTTTTGTAACTCAATTTAACCCTTGAACACAGCAATTTTTCTTTTCTTTGGTGCTTTGCACCTTGAGCCTAGCCGTGACTTTAAATATTTTGTCTCAAGCTTCACTTGACACAGAAACACCACAAACACTTAACTGGGAAACTCTCTTTAAGTTCTGATTTTTCTTTCAGCTACTCCCAGACAGTGGTGCTCAAAGCCTTTGGCATACTCTTCTAATTGCAATTAATCCCGACTCTAAATGTTTTGTCTCAAGGATTACTTGACACAAGAACACCACAAGAATATAACTAGGGAAACAACTCTTTGAGTTTTTAATCATGTCTGACTTCCCTAGTCATTGATGCTCAGAACCTTGGACCTTGCTTTTATATCTCTTCTTTTTTTTCAATGCTGTTTCTTTTGCTTCAAGGATTAAACTTTTGTTTATTTCAGAGAAGTCATAATAATTCTCTAAATCCCTGTTCTTTATACATCAACATTCTTTGATTCAAATTTAATTATGCACTGTTCATGTCATGCATTCAGAGTCACAGAAAATACCACCATATTTGAATGAATGAGACTATTCTTCAATATAAACTCAATTTCTCATGTAATACATCACTTTATTTTTCTTTTTAGATTCAAGTTCAGTGAGCGGTACATGAGACAATTAACAGAATGAAACTAATTCTAAGAATTGAAAGTACTAAAGATCATGTAGGCAATCAAAGCAACAGAAAATAGAAAACAAAAAAAAATAAGAACGGAAGAGAAATAGAATGAAAGGAACTCAACCACCTCAGCTATGCTAGTGGTCATCTCATTCCTCCATGAAGAACATTCATCTCCCTTTGGTGCTATTAAAGTAAGCAGAAAAGCCATAAGCGTAGCGACAACACCAAACTTAAAGGTTTGCTTGTCCTCAAGCAAAGAAGAACTGAAAACAAAAACAAATAGTAAGATGAAAGATGAATAAAATGATAAAAGAACAAGAGAGGATTAGGATTGGGGGTGGATGATTTGAAATCAGGCGCTGAGGGGTTTAATTTGGGCGTCGCATGTGACGCGTACGCGTCGCCCTAATTTCAGATGACGCGTGCGCGTCAGGCACGCGCACGCGTAGATCGCCATTTGGGGAAAGGACGCGCACGCGTCAGGGATGCGTACGCGTGATCAACTTTGTGCCTCTAGCATACTTCTAGCCCCAAGCCATCACAACTCTTTGCCCAAACATTCATTGACGCCGATTTTTAGGGTCACGCGTACGCGTCAGGGACGCGCACGCATGGGTGGCCATTTGCACAAACGACGCGCACGCGTCGGGGACGCGTACGCGTGATGCGGCTTATGCGCCCAACACAGTTCCAGCCCCACTCCTACTCAACTCTGTGAAATTTTATTTTTCACGCACACACATATGACGCGTACACGTCAGCGACGCTTGCGCGTCGTGTGCTTGTAGTTTTTTTTTTGTGTCGCCTGAAGTGTTCGGTTTCTGTTATAAAATAGCTGCATGATTAGAAAAACAGTAAAAACTCAATAAAAATCAAATAAGTAATGAAACTACTACTACAAAAAATAACTAAGGATACGAAATTATCGGGTTGCCTCCCGACAAGCGCTTCTTTACCGTCACTAGCTTGACGGTCAGCTCCTCTAAAGAGGAGGATCATAGGGGCTCAGCTCTTCACCCCTTACTTTGAACTTCTTTTCTGTGTCTCCATAAATTAGCTCAATATGCTCTAGAGAGAGGATTCTGTTTACTATATAAATCCACACTGGATTCCTAGTCAACACCACTTTCATTCCTGGGGAGAAACCTTCAGTGGGGATCTTTTTGTTTCTCCATCCCCTGGGTACTTTCTTTTTAGGACCCTCTCCCTTGGTGGATAATATATTCTCAACACCAAACTTAGGTTTGATGTCAGGAGAAATTTTATTGATTGTCACTAAAGGAGGGTCCAACTGCAGATTTTGCTGTGCATCATCAGGGGTTTTTGAAGGGTTGGATCAATAAGCTCAGTCTGCATGCACCTCTCTTCTTCACCTGTTGAATGTATATCTTTGAAGACATGAAAGACCAGTTGCTCATTATGCACTCTAAGCATTAATTCACCCACTTCTACATCAATTAAAGCTCTCCCAGTGGCTAGGAATGGTCTTCCTAGGATTATAGAGGCATTCTCATCCTCCTTTGTGTCAAGAATCACAAAATCTGCTGGGAGGAAGAACTTACCCACTTTGACCAAGATATTCTCCACTAATCCGTATGCAGGCTTCATAGATTTGTCTGCCATCTGTAATGCTATCTTTGTGGGTTGTGCCTCTTGGATTTTTAGCTTCTTCATCACAAATAAGGGCATTAGATTTATGCTTTCCCCCAGATCACATAGGGCTTTCTCAAAAGTTGTGCTCCTAATGGTGCATAGAATTTGAAAGCTCCCTGGGTCTGGCATCTTCTTTGGTAAGTTATTCTGAATGATAGCACTGTATTTTTTAGTCAGGACCACTGTCTCATCTCCCCTTAAAGGCTTCTTCTTTGACAATAGCTCCTTCATGAACTTGACATAGATAGGAATTTGCTCCAAAACCTCAGCAAAAAGAATATTGATTTGCAACTTTCTGAAAATTTCCAAGAATTTTGAAAATTGCTTGTCCTTGGTCTCCTTTTGAAGTCTCTGAGGATATGACATTTTAAGCTTGTACTCAGGAGCCTTTGGCAATGTAGGATAAGTGTCAAGAGAGTCAGGGAACAGGTTGTCTGCACGCTTTGGAGGGACGTGCTCTACTTCTTCCTTCTTCTCTTCTGGAGCTTCTTTTTCAACTAACTCTTCATTGACCTTGGTCTCAGAGCCAGCTACTTTACCACTTCTCAATTGAATACCCTTGCAATCTTCTTTTTCAACTGGCTCCTTATTAACTTGTGCTTTAATACTTGCCACTTGTCTACTTATCAAAGTGATAGACTTGCATTCCTCTCTTGGATTTGGAATTGTATTACCAGGAAGGCTATTAGTGGTCCTCTGATCAATTTCATTAACTCTTGTGGCTATTTGACCCATCTGAATCTCCAAATTCTTGATTGATGCTCTAATTTCCTTCATATAACTCCTCATCATCTCCCAATTGGAATCTTCTTGGGATTTAGAGTTTGCCTGCTGAGGTGGTTGTTGCTGCTGAGACTGAAATTGACAGTTATTGTAATTGTTCTGTTGGAAGCCACCCTGAGAGTTATTGTTGAAATTTTGAGGTCTCTGAGGTTGGTCCCTCTACCCAAAATTTGGGTGATTTCTCCACCCCTGATTGTAGGTCTGAGAATAGGGATCATTATTAGAATTTCTAGGAGCACTCCCCATGTAATTGACATGTTCAGAAGAGGAGTGAGGATAATCATAATTATCATTTTGCACAAAATTACCTGTCATATCATAAGAGATCTCTTGAGATGGGTTTTGGGTGTTGATAGCTGAGACTTGCATTCCATCCATCTGTTGAGTAAGCAGACTTATTTGCTGAGACATAAGCTTATTCTGAGCAAGAAGAGCATTAAGAGCTTCTACTTCTATAACACCATTCTTCTGAGGAATCTCAGAGTTCACAGGATTCCTGTTAGATGAGTATAAATATTGGTTGCTAGCAACCAATTCAATAAGCTCAATAGTCTGCTCTGGTGTCTTCTTCTTGTGTAATGAACCACCTGCAGAATTATTTAAGCACATCTTGGACATTTCACCCAAGCCTTCATAGAAGATGTCTAGTTGGGTCCATTTAGAGAACATGTCCGGAGGGCATTGCCTAATCAGTAGCTTGTACCTCTCCCAAGCTTCATAAAGAGTTTCACCATCCCTCTGCCTGAAGGTCTGAACCTCAACCCTAAGCTTAGTTAGCTTCTTTAGTGGGAAAAATTTAGTAAGAAACTCAGTAACAACCTTGTCCCAAGTATCTAAACTCTCCTTGGGTCAGGAATCTAGCCATAACTTTGCTCCATCCCTCAAAGCAAACGGGAAGAGCATGAGTTTGTACACCTCTGGGTTCACTCCATTTGTCTTCACAGTATCACAAATCTGCAGAAAATTAGAAATAAATTGATTTGGGTCTTCGTGGGGAAGACCATGATACTGGCAGTTTTGTTGCACCAGGGTGACCAATTGTGGCTTCAAATCAAAGTTGTTCGCAGCTATAGGAGGCACCACAATGCTTTTTCCATAAAGATCTGTAGTAGGAGTAGAGTAAGAGCCAAGTACTCTCCTTTGTTCTTCATTCCCATTCGGATTTGCCACATTGGCATTAACAGCATTATTATGATCCATACTGGATTCTGCACCCTTGCAAAGTCTTGTTTGTTGTAAACGCCGCCTGAAAGTTCTTTCAGGTTCTGGATCAAGGTCTAAAAGAGGTTCCTTGTCTCTGTTCCTGCGCATAAACAAATAGAAGACAAGAAAAGATGGGATTCTCTACGTCAGAGTGCAAAGAAGTCCCAGTGAGGTATCTTGTATAAAATAATAAAATAAAAATACTAAATAAAATATATAAATAAATTTCAAAAATGATAACTGAAATTAAACAGAAATTTTCAAAAATTAAAAGGAAAAATAAACAAGAAAATTAAAATAAAATTAACTAGGTGACACCAAACTTAATTTCAGAAATTAAGGAAAAATATTAGTGCTATTTATTAAAAAAAATTTTCGAAAATAATAAGCAAAATTTAAATAAAATTAAAACTAAGACGCCTAATCTAAGCAATCAAACAACTAATAGTTGTTAATCACTATCAATCCCAGGCAACGGCGCCAAAAATTTGGTGCGGAATTTATAACCACACTACTAACCGGCAAGTGCACCGGGTCGTACCAAGTAATACCTCAGGTGAGTGAGGGTCGATCCCACGAGGATTGAAGGACTAAGCAACAATGGTTACTTGATTTACTTAGTTAGGCAAACAGAAAGTAATGTTTGAGAGTTTAAAGATATTAAACAATATAAAGAATATTAAAAGAGCAAGTAAATAGGTTAGGAATAAAATATGGAAAAGGCAGTTAAGGCTTCAGAGTTATCTATTTTTCGGATTGATTTTTCTTATTAATTTATTTTAATCATGCAAGATTCAATTCATGGCAAACTATATGTGACTAGACCCTAATTTCTTAGACCTTCCTAGTCTCCTCTAAAATTCATCAACAGCCAATTCCTTGGTCAATTAATTCCAATTGGAGGGTGAAGCTTAATTCTAGTTTATATGCCACAGAAATCCTAATTACCCAAATATAAAAGGATTATATGTCACGTATCCCGTTAAATTCAAATAATTTAAAATTTAGGAGAATTTGTTTTTAAGCTATTGTTCAAGTAAAGAGCTTTTTCAAGTTATACAAGAACTCAATTAGAACATGGATCATACTTCCGTTCCACCCAAGTTCATAAAATAAAGAACGAAAATAATTTCTTGAAATATAAATCAAAACATGAATTAAAATAAAGAAAACAATAGAATCAATCCATACAAATAGACAGAGCTCCTAACCTTAACAGTGGAGGTTTAGTTGCTCATGATTCAAAGAGAAAATTTAGGATTCTGATGAAATGTAAATTGGAATGGAATAATGTTGTGCTGGAATCCCCTGTTGGAAACCCCTTTTATATCTAATCCTAATTAATTTAAAATCTATCTTGTAAAACTAAAATAATATCTTTTCCTATTTTTAAATAAAATAAAGTTTAAATCTGAATTAATTAAAGCAATCAACATGTCTTCAATTGATGGATGGGGACCACTTGCTTCGTAGGGTCTACGCCTAACTTGGAGTAGGCATAACCATTCTTGTGTGAATTTCTCTTGCATCTCTGCTATCCCCTGGCTCTAGTCTGTGTTTCTGGGCCGAAAATTGGGTCGAAACTCGGCCTGAAATCGCCCCCAGCATTTTTTGCGAATTCTGCATGTCGCGCATGTCACGCGTACGCGTCAGTCATGCGTATGCGTTGATTGTCTTCTTCGCGTGTCACGCGTACGCATCAGGTACGCGCACACGTCGCTGTGCAACTTCGCTTTTCACGCGTACGCGTCAGGTACGCGCACGCGTCGCCATGGACAGCTCCAAATCACGCGCACGCGTCAAGCACGCGCACGTGTCGCTCCTCGCTGGTCAGCTCCGTGGTTTCTTTTCTTTCTCTACAGAAACTCCATCAAATCCATCTGAATGCTACCTGAAATAAACATAATTGCACAAGACTCAAAGTAGTATCCATAGTGGCTAAAAGATAATTAATTCTTGATAAAACTTCACAAATTAAATGCAAATTCACTAGGAAAAGGTAAGAAAGATGCTCACGCATCAATGACCTTGTTTGCGGCTTCTGGTAAGTCGTTTGTTTGAAGGTGTTCTACTGATGAGAAGTGATGATTGACTTTGAGATTCTGCAAAAAAGAGGTAAACTTGTGATCGGCGAACTGGCAACCATTATAAATGATAATGTGCCGAGGTATGCCAATTCTGCAGATAATATTCTTCCATACAAAGTAGATCATTTATTCTGATGTTATTTTGGCTAGGCGTTGGGCCTCTATCCATTTTGAAAAGTAATCGATTGCGACGACCAAAAATTTTACCTACCTCTTTTCTAGGGGGAAAGGGCCGAGGATATCGAGCCTCCAGTGATTGAAAGGCCAACTTATCTCGGAGCTGGGGAGTTCCTCGGATGGAATGTGGGTGATTGGGCTGTGTTTTTGGAAATTGTCACAATGTTTGACTTTGTTATTACAATCTTATTGCAAAGTTATCCAAAAGAAGCCAGCGCGTAGTATTTTAGATGAAAAGCTTCGAGCTCCAACATGAGTGCCATATATACCCTCATGTACTTCTGCAAGCGCAAGTTCGGCCTCCGACTTGGAAAGACACTTAAGAATTGGGCAAGAAAATCCTCGCCTATATAGAGAATTGTTATATATAGTAAAGAAAGATGCCTGCCGGCAAAATCACTGACCATTAGTGATTTGGTCTGGCATTACTCCAGTCTTCAGATATTCTATGTAAGGTGTACGCTAATCTTCTTCCTGTGTAGTACTTAGCATTTGGTTAGTTTTATACTCGGTTCGTGTAGCACAGACTGATATAAAGTAGAAGCTGGTGTTTGTGTGCTGGCGAGCTTAGATAAGATATCAGCTCGGTTGTTGTGCTCACGGGATATGTAAAGGACCTCAATTTTTGAGAAGTTAGAAATAATGTTTTTGACAATATCCAAATATTTTGCTAATAGAGGGTTCTTCACTTGAAAGAAATCGTTTACCTGTTGGACGACTAGCAAAGAGTCACAGTATACCTTTAAGTGTGAAATTTTGAGTTCAGCTGCCAGCCTTAGACCTGCAATTAGAGCTTCATATTCTGTTTGATTGTTGCTCGCCTTGAAAGAGAGATGTAGGGAATGCTCAAGGACTATACCATTTCCATCTTCAAGTAACACCCCGGCCCCACAACATTGGGGGTTTGATGCTCCATCCACATATAAAGTCCACTGTGTTGGATTGTTCTCCGAGCTTGGTACGGTGAGTTCGGTTATAAAATCAGCAATATACTGAGACTTTATTGGACCTCGGCTTTGGTATCTGATGTCAAACTCGGAGAGTTCTACAGACTATTTTACAAGTCGGCCAGCTAGCTCTGATTTTTATAACAATTGCCTTAATGGCTAATCAATTTGGATGTGGACTACGTGGCTTTGAAAATAAGGTCGGAGACGCCGAGCTGAGAAGACTAAAGCCAAAGCTAATTTCTCGATCTTTGAATAGCGGAGCTAGGATTTACTAATGAAGTAAATCGGCTGTTCTTGCTTGTTCCTTTCTGTGATAAGAACAGAACTTATTGCCCAGTCAGTGACAGATAAATATAAATAAAGTTTTTCTCCATGAAGGGATTTTTGTAAAATTGGTGGTTTGAGAGAATGTTTTTTATGCTGGTAAAAGCCTCTTCACATTCATTAGTTTAGTTAAAGTTGTTTTTCTTTTGTAGGATTTGGAAAAAATAGAAAGATTTTTTTGCTAAACAAGGCAGGAATCTAGATAATGCAGCGAGTCTCCCTGTTAGTCGTTGGACTTCTGTGATTGTTTGTGAGCTTGCCATGTCTAATATAGCTTGACATTTCTCTGGATTGGCTTCGATTCCTCGGTTAGTGAGCCTGAAGCCGAGGAATTTACCTCCCAATACTCCAAAGGCGCATTTCTATGGGTTAAGTCTCATATTGTAATGCCGTATTTGGTTGAAGATTTCTAAGAGGTAGTTGAGGTGGCTGTGACTGAGCTTTATTTTGGCCACCATTTCTCCTACATTCTTAAGTCCAAACGGCATAACTTTATAACAGTAATTTTCATATTCAGTAATAAATGCTATTTTATTTTGATCATATGGATGCATTAGAATCTGGTTATAACCAGAATATGCATCCATGAAGCTTAATGTTTGATAACCTGAAGCATTATCTACTAAACAGTCAATAGAGGGTAATGGATATGAATCTTTTGGGAATGTTTTGTTGAGATCGGTGAAATCAACACACATGTGCCATTTACCATTATGCTTTTTTACCATGACGACGTTTGCCAGCCATGTTGTTAAACAGATTTCTTGGATGAAGCCAGCATTGATAAGTTTTTTTATTTTTTCTAAGGATGCCTGCTTCTTTTTGAGACCGAGGTTCCTTTCTTTCTGGGCTATTGGTCAGAATGATGGATCTAGTGCCAATTTGTGCGAAATTACTGATGGACTAATGCCGAGCATGTCAGCAGGCGTCCAGGCAAAGAGGTCGACATGTTGTTGTAGAAAATTTTGAAATGAAGCTTTTTCTGCTGAGCTTAGCGTGGTTCCTACATAAGTGAATTTGTTAGAATCATTGTTAAGATAAACTTTCTCTAAGTCCTCAGTTGGGGTTGGTCTTTCGAGAGCCTCGGCCCTTGGGTCTAGATCGGCAAGGGCTGGGAGTTCGGCCGTGCTGCAAATGTTATTTACATGCGGACCCATAGGTCGGTTATGTTTTTTCAAACTGATGTTATAACTCTGGCGAGCTTCATGATTGTCACTGTGAATGGTCGCAATGAGGTCGTCCTGCACAGGGAACTTAACACAAAGATGAATTGTAGATACTATAGCGCCGAACCAATTTAAAAAAGGTCGGCCAAGGATTAAATTATATGGACTAAAACAGTCGACAATTAAATATTGGACATCTAAAGTTTTTGATAATGGATGCTCACCTAGTGTGGTTTGTAACCACACAGATCCCATCACCGGTACTCGTTTCTCTGAAAATCCAACAATTGATAGCAGGAAACGGGGAATGCCTTTGCATGTGACCATTGATATATTTGTCCAAGTGACCCTGCCGAACTAGTCTCTCTAGGAGGTCTTTGGCGATAACAAATTCGTCAGTGGTGTATCTGTGCTTCTGATGGAAAGTGCAATATTTGGATTTGTTGACATTTTTTGCCTCCTTATAGGTACCGGCTTTTCGCGGAGGCTTGATTAGCTTGGAGTTGAGGATTTCTTTGATGATGTCGTCCCTCTTTGTATTGAATTGGGTGTATGACTCATAACAAGGGGTTAGCTTGAAATTTTTCTTGCTGTCCCGAGGTTTATCCTCATCTTTGTACTAAGGTTTGTCCGCCCTTCGAGCCTGTCGAAGTTCCTCAATATCCATTTGCCCTTTTGCTTTCTCTCGGAACTCGGCCAGGGTCTTTGGCTTGACTACTGCGATTGTTTCTTGGAATTTTCTTGGTCGGAGCCCACTCTTGATGGTGTGCAAATGTACCTCAGGGTGGAGATCAGGTATGCTCATGGCGATTTTTCTAAAATGAGTCATGTAGTCCTTCAAAATTTCATTCTGGCCTTATTTGATGGTGTTCAGGTAGTCGGAGTCATGTAAGTAGATTGCGGATCCAGCAAAGTGATCCTCAAAGAGCTTCGCTAGCTGTCAAAAATGAGAGATAGAATCTGCAGGCAAAGAACAAAACTAATCAAGTGCAAGACCGTCTAAATAAGATGAAAAACAACGACATAAGACGGAATCGGAAGCACCGTTTACGATCATTATGGATTTGAATTTTTTGAGGTATTTCTTCGGGTTTCCTAACCCATTGTAAGGGGTTAAGGTCAGTGGGAGAGTGAACTTTCTTGGTAGCTCGAAATTCATAACTTCGGCTGTGAATGGCCCCACAGAGTTATCAGGCCCGGTATCCTCGTTTTCTGGTTGGCCGTCCTCGTTTTGCGGGGGCCGAGCTTCTTCATTCCGTGGAGGCCGAGTATCTTCAACTCGAATTGTTTCAGAAACGTGCGTCAGATCAGATTGGTGCTCTTCATCCTCTGGTTGTTCACGACAATCATTGTTGTTTTCAATCCGAGTATTCGCTAATTCGGCAATCTGGTTCGCCATTCTTTGATTTTTCTCTGTCATGCGTTAGTTCACCTCCGCCATACGTTGGTTGATTTGTTGTAGCTCAGTTACCATCTGAAGAAGTTCGGATGGCGTAGGTGGAGGCGCATCAGCCATGGATGCGTGTGACAGTACTAAGGCCGATAAATAGGAAAGACTTTATGTTATCGGCCCCACGGTGGGCGCCAATTGTTCTTAGGTGAATAACCTGGATATAAGTCGGTTTCTGAGAGCCAGTGCCGAGTTGTTGTCCCCAACGCCGAGCTATAAGTCTTGGAAGTCCGAGCTTTTCGTCTAGAGAGATATCATGTCACGGAGGGTATGAACAAAGGGGGAGTATACCTGCAAAAGGCACTCCGATGCTTAAGTTAGTGTTGTGAGAATTCAAGTGTACCCATAAATAAAAATGCCATACCTTTATAGGTGATGTATAGTAGATCAGTTACGTTAGAGTAGATCGGTTACGTTCTTCCGTAGCCGTTCGCATTGAATAGCAAATCGAAGGTTATCGTATTTGACCGCACGTTAGGATTCCAAGCTATATCATTTGAGATGTGCTATAGCCCGTTAAGTCGATTTGTACCGTATAATACCGAGTTATGACCCATGATTTGTAACATCCATATCAGGATTATTCTCCAGTTAATTACAAGATCTGCAATCATATTAAAATTAATTTATGTTTGAATGTGCGATTTTTATTTTTGATATTTGATTAATAATGGTGTTTTTTCAAATTGTGAGCTTCTGTAGTGTTTTTTAAAATGTGGAATGATTTATTAATTTAAGAAGTAAAAATTGGACTAATTTTTTAAAAGTACAAAAACCGAACCATTCGATTTTAAAAAATTGCTTTTGGGGTAATCAACTAACTTCAACTCAAATTTGATAGCGTCACTACTAACATTGCAGAATTTGGGTGAGGCTTGAACATCATCATCTATGGAAATTGGAGGGCCAAATATAGGAATTTTCTATCGCAGGTAGGGGGGAGGGGTGACCAAGGAGGAGCTAGCTATAACACAAACCAATTGGCATCTCTTCCTTTTTCCATTTTGTTTATAAAAATGAAATTTTGTTTCTGGGTTGCTTCATGCTTGCAGCTCAATTGTCATTGTTTATGAATGAAATTTCCACTTAGGGAGTTCTTTTATGAATTCGCAATTGCTTATGCTTAAAGCTTCCTTTTGCCGCATGAACCTTTACATTTAGTAAAGTACAAGAACCGAGATGTAAAAATGACAAGTGACCATAGTGAGTGTAGAATCACTAACATTTTATTTCAACGTTTGAAAACTATAATTTAATTGATTGCTATAAATTTGGTGTCCAAAAAACGAATACTAATTCTAATATACGAATAACATTTTTCATACCGTTCTGGTATTCAATTTATCTTATTTAACTGAGATATTTATACTCGATTTTTTATATTTTCTTTAGAGGAAAAAAAAAAGACCATTTTGAGTAGTGGTTAGTAGAAAAAAGCAAGAGATAAAATGAGGGACCTGGGTCCACAAGTGAAACAAGCCAGCCAACCATGCTTCTTTCTTATTCTTATTAGATAGATAGAAAAAGCACCAAATAAATGAATTTCGAAACATGGCAGAAACCGTGGCACAAGAAAACCCATAGGAGACATTCACTTTTTCTTTTTGGATTACATGGAAACATCAAACATACCCTTATTATTGCATATTGTATGTGTCAATTCATCATTTTGTTGTGTTTATGTTTTAACAGTGGATCAAACCCCACTCTCTTTTATTTAAGAAAGATCGAGAATTCTTGAATATAAAGTGAAAAGACAGTGGATCCAAAAGCTTTTTACTGCTTAGTCAAATGCCAAAAGGAAAGGTTGAACAAATTAGAGAAGGACCAATTTTCTCAGAAATTATTTTTTATATTGGGACTTTCTCGATGTTATGCAGGAGTTAGAGCGGGAGGCTTTTATAAATTCGGGTCTTCTTTTTCCTGAGAGATAAAATAAAATAAAATTGTCTTTCTTTTTTTTTTTACCTAAAATAAAGAAATTTGATTCTGCAACTTTTTAAATAAATATAAAAAAATTATGTCATTTAAATTATAAGTCAATTTTTTATTGCTGTCCAATACAAGAAAGGAAGTAAATATAGCATAAATGTCTTTGCAAGCATAAATTAAAATGCTGTTGCTATGTGAGTAGGATGAATTAATGAAAGAAAGAAAAGAAATGAAATGGCGATGATGACAGCTAAAACCGGCATGACCCATGAGTAGTGTGAAGTGTGGTCAGGTCATGAAGCTCTATGGCCATCGCATAAATGATGGAAAGGACACCACTATAGCTCTATTACCTGTATGTTTTTTTGTATATTTATAAAGTAGTAGTAGTAGACTAGTAGTAATAATAAATTGATATAGGGAAAGTATGAGGAGTCAATGGAATATTTATACAATGTGTATAATAGAGGTTTAGAGAGTATTAGAGATATAATCATTAGTGTTACCCTTTTTCATCAGTTGAAACTCTTAGAATGAGTGGTATCAATACATAATATTAGAGCGCTAAATTTAAAAGGTCAAGAGTTCGATCATTGGTGAGCCCTAAAATTAGTTTAATTTTTTGGGAAGATGTTTATTATCACTAGTACTCGAATGGTTATTCTAGATAGTATGAAGAATGTTCATTTTGTAACTCAATAATCCATTGTACACATTATACAAATTGCAAAAAGCCAATGCCGACTTGAAGCGCGATTTTAAGCTTTGCAAAGTGTTTCTTTCATTTTGTAACTCAATAATCCATTGTACATATTATACAAATTGCAAAAAGCCAATGCCGACTTGAAGCGCGATTTTAGGCTTTGCAAAGTGTTTCTGAATAGCAATAAACAAGTAATTAATTAGTCAACATTATACTTAATTTAAGTTAGTTGAATAATCGATTTATTTATTCTTTTAAATAAATAGCAAAAATTTAAATTTTATCTTAACAATTTATTGACTCAACAAATTTTTAAATAGAATTCAAATTCATAACATATTAGTTTTAGTCTGTCGAATTAAAAAATACTATAAACAACAAAAAAAAACTAATTAGAATTATGACAATAGAATTAGAAATTATGTTATGTGCATCAAGAAGCTGAGAATTATTTATAAAATAAACAATTAGTTAATTATATACCCTTTTCGTTTTTTAAATTAACAAAATTGTTGCTCTGCATTGCTCCTTTTAATTAATTAGGTTGGTCACAACAAGAAGAAGATATGCTCTACTTTGGGAAAAGAACACTTCTCTCGTCCTAAATTTTACAATAATTAGGATAACCAGACAAGAGTTATTGGTAGCAGCTTTCGGGTAAAAGGATTTTCAGTTGTCCACTTATGTTTGCTGTTGGATTTTTTATTTTTTGGGTTTAACTAAGATGTTAAAATTTTTTACTACTAGTAAACTAAACCTTTTTTTTCCCCTTCTATTTGTTGGGTGTCCTTTTCCTTTTAGCTTGATATCTTTGTTTTATTGAAGGTCGAGTTTATT
>NC_029794.2:117115816-117122612 GCF_000816755.2 Arachis ipaensis
TTGTTATTATCACAACATATTTAATAAATAAAAAGATAATATACTAGCATATATTAAAGTAGATATATCAAACTACAATTTGAAAAAGATCAAATATGTTATTGCCAACAACAAAAATTAACTCATAATCAATAAACAAAAATTTTGTACATACATTTAAAATTTATATTGACTTATTATTAACTAATTTTATTGTTTTTTATTAGGTGAATGTCATACATTTATCAAAAGAGAGGTGTAAAAACCAAAAAGAGTGGGAGAAGAGGGGGCGGAATTAGTAATTTCAACCTTTTTATATATGCAAGAAGATGATGTAAATAACGTACTTTGAGTTCAATCGAATAGGTAAACAAAAATACTCCATTGACATTAAATAGTTATAACATATTTGTTATTATATATTTATTTTATATTTTTTAATTAAAATAATAATCTCAAGGATAATAAATTTGTCATACAATAAAATAATAAAATGGGTTATATATAGTTAAATAACTATATTATAATTAGAGTTAATAGTCATTTTCGTCCCTGAAAGATACCTCGATTTCCATTTTCGTCCCCGAAAGTCAAAATTAATCAAAAGCCTCCTCGAAAGATACCTGACTTGATCACGTTCGTCCTTCCGTTATCTCCGCAGTTGAGATGGCAAACGTCCGCTTACGTGGTCCGTTAACTGCCAAGGTGGCAAAGAACCAAAACGACGTCGTTTTGGTAGATGCCTACTGGCGTTGAAACGTCGCCGTTTTATCTTCAAAAGGGGGTAAGTTTCCGAATTTCGATCACAAACAACTGTTCATCAATGGATTCCTTCTCCCAAAAACCTAAACCCAGAAACTCTCACTACCCAGAAGTAATCGATTCCAACCTCGAAGCCAATTCATCCTTCCAAAAACCTAATCATCAACAGCAGAGTTCTCTCTACCCTTCCTTTGACGTTGATGACCTCAGCGACCTTGTCCGAACCCTATTTCCCCGAAATGACACCAGAAGCAGCGATGGCAGTGTTCATTCGCCGTCTGCTCCACCGGCCGCTACCAAGGAGGTCCTCATTAGGATCCCCGACGCCATCCTCAACCTCGTCGACACCCACTACAGCGTCGAGCTCGCTTCCGACGACTTCTCCATCATCCGCCTCCGGCAGGGTGACAGCGCCGTCGCCGTTTACGCCTGCGTTGCCGACAAGATCCAATGGCCCCTCGCCAAGGACGAAACTGCCGTCAAGGTCGACGACTCTCACTACTTTTTCTCCTTCCGACCTCCCAAGGGCTCCGAATCCAATTCCGATTCCGACGAAGAAGATCAGCGTAGCCGCGGGTAAGATAAGAACGGTTCCGATCTGCTGAGCTATGGGTTGACGATTGCGTCAAAGGGGCAATAGGGTTCCACTTCCCCATTCTTCTGCTACTCTCTCTTCATCTTTCTCTCTTTCCATCTCTCACTCTTCACTCTTCAAACCCAGGTACCCCTTTTTTTTAGTTAGTTCATATCTGGATTAATAATGCAATTTAATGAAACTAGTTAACTGCATATTGGAAGTGATATGTGCTATTGTGTTGAAAAGAAAATTGAGTGCCTGTATTTCTTGTCACTTATTGTGGGTTGCTTCACCAAATATGCTTTAGAAGTGGCACAGGCTTAATATAGTTGTAACTTTCATAGGTACTTGAAGGCTTGGATCCTGTTAAGAAAAGACCTGAAATATATATTGGAAGCATTGGCCCGCGTGGGTTGCATCATAGTTTTGTGGTGTATTTTATCTGACTGAACCAGAGTGCATCTTAGGTTTATGAAATTTTGGATAATACTGATTTTGCTGTACATAGTATACTGATTTTGCTTTCTATATTAATCAAGAACTATGCTATGATATTGTGCATATGGAATTACTAAAATTTGCGGTACATCTTTTTCAATGTTTTTAGCTCTTGAAGCTTCTACTGTAATAAGTAATTCCATTTTGAAAAGTTAAATCTGACTTTTGAGCTATTTGAGCTACTTTTACTATCTGTTGGGTGATTTTGAGCTTTTAACTATACATACTAATTTCACTCGTGGAATGCAGATTCCTACCGACTTACATTTAGTTACAAAAAAAATCGGCTTTGGGGAAAAAATAAAAAAAAAATTATATAAGGACTAATTTGATTATTTTTTAAAATTTTAGGGATGAAAATGATTTACATATGAACTTTTAAGGACTATTTTGATTAAAAATAACTTTTTCACATATCAAGTGTCACTGACCTGACACATGGCATCACCCACCACGTCATCATGTGCCACGTGGCACTTAACGTGACACGTCATCATCCAACTGACGGAAGGACTAACGTGACCAAGTCGTGTATCTTTCGAGGACGATTTCGATTAACTTTATCTTTCGAGGACCAAAATGGAGATCGGGGTATCTTTCAGGGACGATTTTAAATATTAACTCATTATAATTATATAATTAAAAAATTTTTAATAATTAATTTTAATGTACATATAATACAATTTATAACTAAATTAACATAGTTGTATGTTTTATAGTATATATAATCTAGTTCTACTAGGTAGACAATAGAAGGTGCAAACAATGTAAATAACGAGTTGCATTTCAAGCCCACTAAAATAAAAAAATATTCCACCCCATTTACACCCACCACAATTGTACTCTAGTATATCTCATCTTCTGCAGTTCCACCTTCCTCTCCTTTGTCTGTGTATCATTTAATTGTTATATAGTAAATTTTTAAAAGGTATAATTAATTTACTATTTTCTAAAATGATTAAATAATACAAAACAAAAAATATAATTTTTTTTTTCTTTTAAATTATCTGTTCTGTGAAATGGTTTATTTATAAATAGCCGGCCTCTTAAAACTTGAGAAGAAAAATTAATATTTTTTATGCATATAGACAATTTCAAGATGTCAAATTACACACCTTAAAAATTTAAACTGAATTATGAATAAATCAAAATTTAGGGTAATGGTTATTTGTATTTTTTGGATGGCAATAATTAAATAGACATGGTAATTAAACAGTTTCATGAGTCATTCACTCATTCTCATCAGAGAGACAAGAAGATGTGGCCTTCTATATCTATCTAACTAGCTATTGGTATTTGTATTCATGATGATATGTCTGAACATTGTTGGTACCACAAAATGGACCACAAATTTAACAACTTTGACGTTGATCACAAAAATAGATCCGTCATATTTAATTCGATTATCAAGATTTTTTTTTTTAATTTGTTCATGCATGATTGTGATGGTAATTTTGCAGATGTTTTGGGGAGTTTCGTATATTAAGGAAATGTTTGTGTGTGTAAAAATTTTTAAACAAAAAGTAAGTTTGAATTTGGTGTAAATACTAAATAGTAGGAGTATATATCTCACTGACTCACTGTATTGTGGAGCGAAAAATTTTGTCCGGATCTGAAAACTAATTAAAGTGACACTTAATTTCTATTATTTAAAATTTTAATTAAAAAAAAAAAGCCAATTTTACAACAAAAAAAAATCTTCATAAAATACTTTCAAAATTTTCCCTAATTTTTTAAAATTAAAAACATAAATACATGATTTTTTTTTAATTATTAAATACAAAGTAATAAAACACAAATTTCTCTTAAAATAAACATTCCTAAAGTAGACCTAAATGTACGAATGGAAACTTATTTCTTGTAAACAAGGCCTTAGCAGCGACTCTTAAGAAACCAGTCGCAAACTACATACATGTGTATGTGTGTGTATATATATAGTAATAGATCATAATCTGATAAAACAAAACATACCATAAAAGATATAAATATCATGCCATCAATGCAAGGCATGGTTCATCTCACTTTAGAAACTAAAATCAAACTTGGCCTACTTTCGCCATATCATATTGAAAAATCATTGATAGGTTTCATTATTACAATTAAGTTCACAACCATATCATGTAAATAGAAAAATTATGCAGCGCACACATACAGTACCCATATCCACATATCCAGTACTCAGATATACTTGAAGTTCAGCTGCTTAATCATCAGTTGAAAAGATTGTTTTCCAAAATTAATCAAGTAGCTAGTGACGGTCACTTACCCAAATATAATTAATCCGATAAAAAATTATAACCATATTATTTAAAAATAATTAACCAAAATTAAATTTAAAAAATCGATTAACCAAAATAAAAACCAAATTTAAAAAACCCTTAATTTCAGTTAATCCCTTTGGACTTCAGCATTCAACCCTTAACCTCAACCTTACGCCTCTTCCATCTCTCTTTACACCGCCGTCAACAACTCTTTTTCTCTGCCTCCCACCGGACCTTGTCGAAAACTCGAAATCCTCTTCTCTCCTTCACTTTGATTCGCGCCTCTATCTAACTATGTGTGCAACACGTTACCTGCGTGTTGAACAGATTTGTGTTACGTGTCCAACACATTGGTTGCGTACTAAGTCAGCATGTTGGGAATTGATCATCTCAATTGTTAAAAAAAATTGAGAGTGTAAAGTATGATCACTAACTCTTTATTATTTTTTCTCTCATATTTATATTTGGTCTCACTTATAAAATTAATAGTGTGAGATCACACTTTACTCTCTTAATTATTAAAAAAAATTGAGAGGATCCATTTCCTCAGCACGTTACCTACGTATTGTACTTGCATTGCCTGCAACGTTCACTCACTTTATATACACCAAAAACTTTATTTTCAGGTAAAACACACTTCTAAACTCCATATTAAAATTATTTAGTCAATAGTTAATAGTCGAACTAATAAATATTAGCACATACATGTTGTCTGTTGATAATCCACCTGCCATGCATATTTGCCAGTGAGGTTCAAAAATAGGAAAAGCTGCAAGCCAGCCAGCTGTAGACTTCTGTGCAGACCCAACCTTTATTATTTATTAGCCATTAATAAAAAAGAAAATGAAGCTAAATTGGAAATATAAATTGACAAATATTAACTATTAATACAAGAGACCTAATTAAGGAGAATTATATATATTCATGAAGTTTATATTTTCTTTTATTCCTATTTATATTTTACCTGCAAAGTCAATAATATTTTCACTGGGAGTGTAGGCTGGATTTTGAAGAAGAGGATTGAGTTCAAAAGAATTTGGTATGACCAAACCTATATAAGGCCCTTCTTCGTTGATTCTTGTTATTTCTTCTTGCAATTGAGAAGTCAAAGCACAACTAACTAATGCATTTTGGGCATTGAATAACATAAATAATGCCCCAATAAACATGCATGAGCATAACACTCTCCTACCCATCTTAAATTCTTTATTGATCCACAACACTCACAAAAAGAGCACAACATGAGAATTGAACTACTCAATTATCGGTTTTTATAGGGAAGAAAAAGTTTAGCTGAATATAATATAAATTATTTTTTATTGATTGTTTAAAAATTAACCTTTCACGTTGTCATTTAATTAATCCAGTATTTGATTATTTTAATTTAAAAATTATAAAGCTATAAATATATAGCTTTTGCTCTATTTTCTCCCTTATTTAATTAGGGTAAGGTAGGTGAGGTTATTTGCAATCCAATATGTTTATTTGCACTCATTATTAATTGATAATCATTATAATTCCCTAAATCATCCTCATCTAAATCAATTAATTTATTAAAATAAACATTTTAAAATAATATTTTTTTTGTCTAGCTCGCACTCGGATTCAATATTGATTCCAATATTTTCATAGTTCCAATATAAAAGTGATGAGTAAACACCATTTTATTTATTTATTTTTTGTTTATAATTATATATTAATTCAAAACTTGTAAAAAATAATAACAAATATTGTGACAAACGTCAACCGATATATAAGTTACAATGAATGTTTCACATCAAGAATGATAATAAAAAAAATCCCAATAAATTTAATAACCAATAATCAACAAAAACAAAATAAAATTATATAATTATGACCATAATAACATATGTGCTTGTAAAATGAGTTTAAACTTTTATACATTATTGAAAAATATTTAAATATTTTACTAATAATGATGTAATGAAATCAAATCAATCGTGTTCTTGACATACTTTCTTAATTTCTAATATAAAGATGGTTAGTATCGATTCAAAAAGTTAAAAAAAATGGTTAGTAGCTGCTAATCAAGTAAGCATTACTAAGTACGGCCTACAGGGAGCGTCAGAATAAAATAACATATTGCCTACTCTTTTGTCTCTTTATTTGACATGGTACTAGAAAAATTCTATAATAAAAGAAAATTGATGTGTTCAATTCCACGTTTATCTCGATGCTTAATCATGGTTTACTACAATGATCAATTTGAATGTTTAAATTTAAGTGAGAAATTTATTTCAAAAGGCTAATTAAGGAAGAGAATTTTATTATTTTGGATTAATAAACGTGGTTTTTTTAGATCATTTTATTTTGACTTAAATAAAATTTTGGTTCTTCGAAAATCATTTTTTTTATTTTGGTTTCTATAACTTTTATTTTTATTTTAACCTACTAAAATTAAAATTTTTATAGATTGCCGCTTTGATAAGCTGATGATGGCTCACCAATTAACTAATCAGACACAAGTTCTTCTTGGGGACAAATTTCTCCTTTTGCACCTCATCTGCCATGATTTGTTCCTTAGTTGGAGAAAAAATCCACGCGGATCGGATTATTTGAGGTGCATATTGAAAGAGAATTGAATTTGATTGGACAATACGTGGTTGATAAACAAAGTTTAATTTTAGCCAATTATTTTTGTTTTTTTTTTTTTGGCAAATAGTCAAAACTGCATCTAAATTTAAATTTTACTAAGAAA
>NC_029794.2:117123406-117133913 GCF_000816755.2 Arachis ipaensis
GAAATAATTATCAAATTTGAGAGGAGATATGACTCCAAAGGATGAATTGGATAATTTTTTTAAGATTTCACTATTGAACAAAAATTCAATGTTGTCAATTGTTCTTTCTTCTTTGATATTGCATGAGTTTGAATCTTATTGAACTAGATATTAGAAATTGATGAAAAAAGAATAAGATATTTTTTTTGTATTTCATAACTAATCAATTAAGTAGCAATTGTAGACTATCAAGAAAAGAATATTTATTATCAACTATGTTAAGTATATATTAAAATTAGCTACCAATATAAAATATATATTAAAATATAAAATACACATTAAAAATAAGTTAAACAACATATATATTTATATATAGTAGCTAATTTTAAGGTACCTAACATTTTTCATTTATTATTTGATTCATATCCCGGCATAAGAAGTACAATCAGAACAATACTCGAAATAAAAATCCATAAAAAAACCACCAATATTGAGATTGAATAAAACAAAATTATATCCAAATCATCGGATTCTTTTCTTCGTTCGAGAATTCCACCTTCTTTTATTCTGTCTCGAACAATAACCAAGACCAATTCAATAATGTTTTTTGAATCTCTAATAAAAATAAAAAATAATCCATTTATAATTTTTTATTACTTGAATTAATCGATCTTCCAATTGAAAATAATGATAACAAAATGCATATCGATAAACCATATGCAAATTGTATACTAAATTCGCTAATATGACAATACATAAGTATTTAACCTGTTATATTAATACTTAATAAAGCAAACTAATTACAAAGATCAAAATAAATTTTTTAGAAGAAAAAAATTTATTAATAAAAAAGTATTTTATAAAAATAAAATATTTTTTTATTTTTTTTTGTTTTTTTCAGTATTCCTCAACCCAACAAGCCAATAACTAATCTGATGGGGTACGGAACTCCATTTAAGAATTTACAGTTGACCAATGGATTGCTGTATGCACAAAACAGTATTCCAATTCCTGACACTTGCTTAAACAGACTAATGAACTAACCACTAGACCCAACTTACTTTTTATTTTTTTAACTTTGAAAAAGTATATCAATTCGTGGGCTTACATGTGCAGTGATGGACTATTGTGGGAGAATATGATTGGCATGAAAGATTAGAAAAACATTTTGGGCTTCGGCTGTCAAGAGTTTATAAAGCAGGTCAACAAACTGCTATAAGAATGCAAAGACAAAAAGAGGGTACTATAAGAATGCAATACCAAAAACAAAAGTACAATAAGAATTTACAAAAACGACAAAAATAAAAGTATAATAAGAATTTCATCCCAAACAATAAGAAACTAAGAATGCAATCACATGGGTGTGCGTGATAGTTCATCACCTGATTCCTTAAACAAAAACTAACGAGTTTAAATTTCACCTTGGACATGAAAAAGAAAAACATCTCGTGACGTACTCATTCAATCTTTTTATCTTGAATTATGGACATTGTTTCTAATCACATAATCCCTTTCGAAATTTTACTGTTAGCCTTTGAATACACTTGCATGCAAATTTCAGCCATGTCATTTCATATGATAAGATTATAAGGAAAGCAAACCAATTCTTACAAGCCTGGTGGCTTAAACAGAGGAACTGCATTGAAAAAGCCATCTACATCGATTGGCAGTTCAAGAGCACGCTTAAGGACAGCTGGAGTTGATGTCTGACCCTTCCAAGGGCTGAACCATGGACCTCCTCCTACTTCTAAAGCTGCCATGTTACTCGAAACATCCAGTATCAACTGACATTTACAAAACATTCGTGAGAATCTTCGAAAAACAATGAACAAGAACGAACTCATGTGTGATTAGTATAGACAGAGTAAGAACTAAGAAGACACCTTTCCCTTGCTGCCGTCGTATCTTCGTTCCCAAATTTGTAACTTTAGAATTCCGAAACATGTATCTTTACACGCTGGGGCAAGGCCAGCTTCCATTGTTGGAGCGCGTAATGTGGTACCGGGATCATCTGTTCTTGCTTCTAATTCAACCTGCCAAACTAGAATTTTAGAATATGCTGATTCTATCCATCGCCAAGATAAGGACGACCATCTAGATACTTAGTTTTACTGGGACTTAAGTTCAATTTAAGTTGCAAAAAGCAACCCCCACTAGCTACGGTTGAAAGATAGAAATACTATACGCACACAAAAAATCAGTCACCAAATTAGCCACCACGTATAAATACATGTTTTATTTAAGATATTTTCAATGTGTATTTTGTATTTTAACATATATTTTATACAGGTGGAGGTGGTTGATTTGGTGTGTACACCTTAAAAACTATTTATTAGTAAAGGGATTCAAATTTCAGTTTATTGTCATAATGGAAAAGGGCCCTGTTAAGGAAGTAGAAGAGATAAGTTTGTATTGAAAATGTAAAAACTTTGAACCATTCAATACTTTGGATGAAGTGAAAGTTAAACTTCAAACTTAATTTCCGTTTTAATACTGCGTACATATAGGCTAAGCCGCTAAGCATAGACACATTCGTGGTCAAGGCACATAGTATCGTTTGATTCATACAACAAAACCCACCTAGTAGAATAAGACTCTGTTGTTGTTAATACGCCTACAGTATGTATAGTGCGTCTGTGTAGCATTGCCCTTAACCATCATCGAATAATAAAATGTAATTAGAGAGATATAAATACCACATGTCTGCCATTGTCTGCTGACATAAACCAATAACCCCACGGATTAACTTCCCAGTTAACAACACCATTCCATGGCACAAATTCATAAAAGATTCCAGCATAATGAACTCCAATCTGCATCATATTGAAAGTTGCAGCATAGAATATATTAATATATTATCAACATTAGAGGGGGGCATCTGAAAGAAGGTCAATAACAAAAAATCATGTATGAAATTTTTTAGCAACATGACTTAAAATGAAAGGATTAAAGGAATAACAATATATCATCAAAACTACATATTAGAATATGTAAAAAGAAGTTTCAGCGCAATTAAACCACATTGTAAAAAGCATTTACATTAGACCTAATGTTCGTCATGTTAAATGATGTCTGAAATACAAGCTGGTTGGAAATCTGACTCCCTCAGTATTTTCATCCTTGTGCACAAGTTTATGAAAAATAAAGATTAAAACTAACATGTTTCATTCTAATAACACAAGGAAGGAGAACAATCAAATATCTGGGTATTACAAAAAGTTGGAGTAAATATAATTACAAGAGCCACATGATGCAGTACAAAGTTACCAGTGCAGCATTTTCATAAGTCTCTGTTATTCCAGGAATTTGCCTCAAACCACCAGCAGCTGTAAGTGCAATTTCTCCACTACCACCTTCAAAGACATTACATTGAACCTGCAACATTGAAAACTTAAGATGAATAAATATAAACTTTTCCAAATAATGGTGGTAATAACATGCAACCAGACATAATTGTGTTGCATAAAGAGCCGAATAATTAATATCTTAATGAACAATACAAGATCATCTTTGACGAAGATTTTATTTTTTACCCAAAACCATCTTCTTGGGAATCCTCCACCCCAATTCTTTTCTGAATAAGATGGGGCATTATTAAACTCAATCCTCTCGCCATCCCACTCTATCCAACCTGAGATTCAATATTCATATAAAGTAAATTCAAGATGGCATAAATGTTAAATTTACAAACAAGAGTAACTAAATTTCAAAGCAGAAATGTTATTCACAGATGACTATCGAACATGATGCTGTCAATCTAGTCTCAGCACAAACATAAAATGTAAATGACATCATTTTCTCTTTTCCTTTACAGAATCACACTGTGGCTCTAGCAACAATTACATCCTTTCATCACTACGATATAGTTGATGTTTAGTATTTTATAGGTAGAAAAAGACTATATATGTCAATCAATTTGGCAAATGACATTAGTAGTTTAGAACCATAATAGACTCATAAATTTGCCAAACCAAATTATCATGTTTCATTCAGCCTATAAAACAAATGAAGAGTACTAGATCACGATATAAATTAACAAGTGAATAGTTAATAGTCGAACTAGTAAGTATTAGCACATGCCTGTTGATAATCCACCCGCCATGCATATTTGCCAGTGAGGTTCAAAAACAGGAAAAGCTGCAAGCCAGCCAGCTGTAGACTTCTGTGCAGACCCAACATCGCCCCAACCATAAACAGGGCGTGTACTATATTCCCAACGAGCTGTCTCCACTGTTTCTACATAATTTGACCTATAATTAAAGTTTGTGTCAAGTATGAAATATAACATGAGAGACAATGTAAAAAGAGCAATTTCACCCCTACCTTCTATCATCACGAATGAAACCTTGATGCCAAAGCGGGGTAACTTGAAAACCTTGCAGCACTTTATTATCAAATTCCTAAACAAGGGACCAAGTAGGAAGCAAAATAAGTGCCAAAAAAAAGAGAGAAAGAAATAAGACATTTTGGCAATGTACACTTGTATCCAACTGATGACATGAGCATCTCAGAATATACACCCCATTTTGAGTTCAATTTTGATGCACTGACGGTGGCATAAAACATTTTATATAATCGTCTATTAACATTCATTCTTTTTGGATAAATCATTAGCGTATTCGAGGTAAAAAGTAGTGATTGGATGCACATGTAAACATGTTTTAACAGTGCATTAAAATTAAATTTATCAATAGACATTTTAGTTATTTAAATATATTCTAAGAGAATCTAGAACACTTAATAATTTTCTAACATTTAGTAATAAAAGGAGTAATAATTTCAACATGGAAGAGACATGTGTAGAAAATCATAAACATTAACAAACCTGAGGGGGAAGCTCCTTGTTTGGAGGTCTCGAATTGTTCTTGGCCACAAAGGTGTTCCCCAGAATCAGTTCATGACGATCTACAACAATCTCAAATCCACATAACACGAACAATCATATAACGAACTTAACAAGAGAATAACAGAAAGCAGAAGGAGACTGACCTCCCCAGAAATTTTGCGATTCCTCTGAGAATTGGCAAATGTACTTGTCATCAGCACCAAGAATTTGCGCCCCGACGCCAGTGAACCTAGGTCCGTACTGTGTCACCTCGAAGGGCGTGAGTTTCCTGGGAAAAGAAGGGCTCTCGACGGAGTACATAAAACAGAAGCTCTGGCGGCGTTCGGGAATGGAGACCTTGAAGTACCATCCCTCAAAGAACTTGCGAGCACTCCCATCAAAATGGTACCTGTAAAGTAAAAACAAAGAAAATCGCAGCAGTAAATAACAGAATTGAAATGATAAAAGAGGGAATATGGAGTAGTGAGTACTAACTGACCCGCTGTGAGGGGTGCGAAGTTGGCGGTTGGGAGGAGTGGGGGAGTAGGTGGCAGGTGGCGTGGGTTGTTGAGATTGGGTTGTTGCAGTGCACATGATAGGATGTGCTTTGGGTGTTGCAAGAAGGTTGTTGAAGAAGGTGGATGCCATAGATGGAATTTGGAATTTGGAAGAAGGATGCTCAAGGGGGAAACTGGAAAGTGTTGGGAGTTGGACATCTTTAACAGGACTCACGCGGTAGGGGTGTACAATAAATCTAAAATCAAAACTAAAATTTAAAAAATCTCTAATTTCAGTTAATCCTAAGACTGTACACATAGTTATAGTTAATTTAATTAACTAAGTTAATTTTACATGACAATATCGGGTATTAACTTATTAGAAAATTTAAAAATCGATTTTTAATCAATTATAAAAATAAAAATTAATTTAAAAAATAACCGATTTAAAAAACCGATTTTAGAATAAAAAACGGTTTTTACACCGAAAAATCAGTTTTTACACAAAATCAATTTTTTACATAGAAAAACCGGTTATTTTTACACCGAATAAATCAATTAATGCTTTCTTGAGACTTTAGCCATGTCACATCAAATTAGCCATACATGTAGAGTAATGAGATTCAGATACTGTAATTTAAGATTTTAACCATCTAATAAAGAAAACAAATAAAGTCATCAACTCAAACAAAAATAATGAAGAGTTTTGTTTCATCAAATTCCATTTTATGGAAGTTTATTGAGGTTCATGCATGCGGATCAATTCACTTCATTTTTTGGGATTTATTATTAAGGTTAGGGATTCCAAATTAAGAACAAAAGGTTCACAAAGACATTCTTGATAACTTAACCAACCATATAACTTCAAAATAAATAATAAAACATGTATATATTCATACTTTAGCCTTCGAAAATAATCTCTTTATTATATATAATAGGAGAACAGTACATGATTCATTATTTGACAAGTGTTTAGCCTCTATAATCGACACATGGCAAAGCAATAAAAGCACATATGTGAATAAAGCAATTAAGCGGGAGTTTGATTCAACTTTAAATTCAAAACGCAAAGAGAAGACTAAAAAAATGATTAAATGCAAAGACAAGATGAGAGACTGAGCAGCAAGTCTTGGTAGAGGGAGTAGTTGGCACTGACAAGGAAAAGACTTCCTCTAGCAACTTTGTAGAGATGAAGAAAACGACGGTGAAAAAAGAAAGGTCAATGGAAGAAGGAGAAGAGGGTGGCGAGGATGACAGTGACGGTCACAGAGAAGGAAGCTAAGTCTACAGAGAAAAGAAGAGGAATGAGGCGACGGCGGTGATGGAGTCTTCCGTTGCTGTTCGATCCGCAGAGCTACGTCCTCCGCAAGACGGTGTCGCAGCCATTTATTCGCCGATGGGTGCTGCGGATGAAGAATGGTTAGTTCTCTCGCTCGGACGTTGGTGCACATAGAGGGGTTAGAATATGACCCCAGAGTCCTCCTGGACTGTTCATTTCCACTTATGTCCATGATGGACAAAGGGATATAACTTGGATTGATTTACCTTTTTAATTATTTTATTTTATAGAAAGAGGACACTTAACCAAAAATAAAAATAATCAAAAATTATGATTTTCGAAAAAATTGAGGAGAGAGAAAGTGTTTAGGAAGTTTTGAAAAGGATATGATGATTTTTAAATTTTTTTTTTATATAATTTTCGAAAGTTTGTTTTTAAAATAGAGAGAAAAGATATTTTTGAATTTAAAGAGGAGAGAGAAAAACAATAAGATAGCACAAGATTTAAAATTTTTAGATCTAATGCTCCCTATTTTCGAAAATTTTGGAGGGAAAACACCAAGGAACACCAAACTTAAAAATTTTAAAATCAAGTCACAAGGAAAACTCAAGAACACGAAGAAAGAACACCAAACTTAAAATTTTTAGAAAACCAAGCCAAAATTTTCGAAAACCAAAGGGAAATCAACAAGAAAACACCAAACTTAAAGTTTGGCACAGGATTTAATAAAAAAAAAAATTATTTTTGAAAAAGATTTTAAAAATATGATAGCCAATTACCATGAACATAAGCACCACGTTCTAACTAATTGAGCTATAAATTTAAAGTGTTTTAACAGGGGATAAATAATAAAAGACTCTAAACTAAAAAGAAAATTTTTTCCTAATCTAAGCAACAAAATAAACCGTTAGTTGTCCAAACACGAACAATCCCCGGCAACGGCGCCAAAAACATGGTGCACAAATTGTGAATCACAATTTTCACAACTCGTACCACTGACCAGCAAGTGCACTGGGTCGTCCAAGTAATACGTCACGTGAGTAAGGGTCGAATCCCACGGAGATTGTTGGTTTGAAGCAATCTATGGTTACCTTGTAAATCTTAGTCAGGAAGTCAATTGTGTTTATCAGTTGAATTGCAAATAAACAATAGAGCATGGATTAAAGGTTACTTGTTATGCAGTAGTGGAGAATATGTTGGAGTTTTGGAGATGCTTTGTCTTCTGAATCTCTGCTTTCTTCTGTCTTCTTGTTCACGCACGCACGTCCTCCTATGGCAAGCTGTGTGTTGGTGGATCACCGTTGTCAATGGCTACCTTCCATCCTTCCAGTGAAAACTACGCTCGCGCGCTCTGTCACAGCACGGCTAATCACCGGTTGGTTCTCGATCCGGTTGGAATAGGATTTACTATCCTTTTGCGTCTGTCACTAACGCCCAGCCTTCAGGAGTTTGAAGCTCGTCACAGTCATTCAATCCTTGAATCCTACTCAGAATACCACATACAAGGTTTAGACTTTCCGGATTCTCATGAATGCCGCCATCAGTTCTAGCTTATACCACGGAGATTCTGATTAAGGAATCTAAGAGATACTCATTCAATCGGATATAGAACGGAGGTGGTTGTCGGGCACACGTTCGTGGTTTGAGGAAGGTGATGAATGTCACAGATCATCACCTTCATCACAGTTAAGCGCTAATGAACATCTTAGATAGGAACAAGCGTGTTTGAATGGAAAACAGAAATACTTGCATTAATTCATCGAGACACAGCAGAACTCCTCACCCCCAACAATGGGGTTTAGAGACTCATGCCGTCAGAGACTACAAAGTTTTGATCTAAAATGTTATGAGATCCAAAATAAGTCTCTAAAAGTTGTTTAAATACTAAACTAGTAGCCTAGGTTTACACAAATGAGTAAACTATGATGGATGATGCAGAGGCCCACTTCTGGGGCCCATTTGGTGTGTGCTGGGGCTGAGAATTAAGCAATCCATGTGCAGAGGCCATTTGTGGAGTTGAACGCCAGTTTTTGTGCCAGTTTGGGCGTTCAACTCCAGCTTTTGATCCTTTTCTGGCGCTGGACGCCAAAATTGGGTAGAGAACTGGCGTTGAACGCCATTTTACGTCATTTATCCTTGTGCAAAGTATGAACTATTATATATTGCTGGAAAGCCCTGGATGTCTACTTTCCAACGCAATTGGAAGCATGCCATTTCGAGTTCTGTAGCTCCAGAAAATCCATTTTGAGTGCAGGGAGGTCAGAATCCAACAGCATCAGCAGTCCTTTTTCAGCCTAAATCAGATTTTTGCTCAACTCCTTCAATTTCAGCTAGAAAAATACCTGAAATTACAGAAAAACAAACTACTCATAGTAAAGTCCAGAAATATGAATTTTTCCTAAAAACTAACTAGATCATACTCAAAACTATTTTAACAGTCTTAAACAACAAATTCAAAAGACATATGCACTGTTCAAGCATTCATTCAGAAGACAGAAAGCATTGCCACCACATTTAACCAATTAGAATTTCTTTTATTAAACTCGAAATTTTATTGCTTCTTATTCAAAAGATCTACTATTTTATTCATGTTTAATGATGATGAGAAAAATAAACTATAGCTTAATTGGAGATAAAATCAAATAGATACTAATTACTATTATATGACTTCTAAGGTAAACTTTTTATGAGGACACTGTCACAGAGTTAAGGCAGAAATTGGAAATTAACAACCTTTATTCTGGGGGTAAGGGGGTTCCTCTGATCCTTGGGATGCTTGGTATTACAGAAGACTTTTGGCGCTTCAGTTCCCTTAAGTCACGTCCCTGCTCCTCTTGTTCTTTAAACATATGGGTCAGCATTTGACTGTGTTCCTTCTGTTGTTTTATTATTTGCTCCATAGCTTCCTGTATCTTGGTACCGGAGTTTTTGAGGATAAGGTATCTTGGCTTTATATTCCTCAACCTTAGTGGTTAAAGAAGCCTTTTTAGAGGGGTTGTTATCAGCACTTGTGTGTGTCTGATCCCTTACTGGCAATTGAGTGCCAGAGTCAGAAACTGGAGTGACGTTAGACGCCAGCTCACTGTCTGTTCCTGGCGCCTGAACGCCAGAATTGCGCCCATGTTGGGCGTTCAACGCTGGATTCTGCCCCATTTGGGCGTTCAACGCCAGATTCTTGCCCATTTCTGGCGTTGAACGCCAATCTTGCCTTGTTTCTGGCACTGGACGCCAGTTTTGGGCATGGTCTGGGCGTTCAGCGCCAGCCTTCCACCCATTTTCTGGCGTTTTAGTGCCAGAATTATTTTTCCCTGGGCTCTTACTGGCCTCAGGTGAATCTTTGGTGGGTCGCTCATTTCTTGAATTTTTGATGCCTTGAGGTGGGGTATTTAGTGTTTTCCGACTCCTCAATTGAACTGCTTGACATTCTTCTGCTATTTGCCTTGATAGCTGCTGCTTTGTTTGCTTAAACTGTTCGTCCATATGTATATTAGCTATCCTTGTCTCCTGTAGCCTGTCCTTGAATTCAGCTAACTGCTTTGTTAGAAAATCCAATTGCTGATTGAATTCAGCAGCTTGTTTTACAGTACTGAATTCAGCAGTTACTGTTTTAACCTCTTCATTCATGGAATGGTTGCTGCTTAGATACAGATGCTGATTCCTGGCAACTGTATCAATGAGCTCTTGAGCCTCTTCAATTGTCTTTCTCATATGGATAGATCCACCAGCTGAGTAATCTAGAGACATCTGAGCTCCTTCTGCAAGCCCATAGTAGAAGATGTCTAAATGAACCCACTCTGAAAACATTTCAGAGAGGCATTTTCGTAGCATCTCTCTGTATCTCTCCCAGGCATCATAAAGAGATTCATTATCTCCTTGTCTAAAGCCTTGGATGTCCAGCCTTAGCTGTGTCATCCTTCTTGGAGGAAA
>NC_029794.2:117134265-117134869 GCF_000816755.2 Arachis ipaensis
TTAGATCTAATGCTCCCTATTTTCGAAAATTTTGGAGGGAAAACACCAAGGAACACCAAACTTAAAGTTTGGCACAGGATTTAATAGAAAAAATTATTTTTGAAAAAAGTTTTTTTTTTTTAAAAAAAAAATATGATAGCCAATTACCATGAACATAAACACCACGTTCTAACTAATTGAACTATAGATTTAAAGTGTTTTAACAAGGGATAAATAATAAAAGACTCTAAACAAAAAAGAAATTTTTCTTAATCTAAGCAACAAAATAATCCGTCAGTTGTTCAAACACGAACAATCCCCGGCAACGGCGCCAAAAACTTGGTGCACAAATTGTGAATCTCAATTTTCACAACTCGTACCACTGACCAGCAAGTGCACTGGGTCGTCCAAGTAATACCTCACGTGAGTAAGGTTCGAATCCCACGGAGATTGTTGGTTTGAAGCAATCTATGGTTACCTTGTAAATCTTAGTCAGGAAGTCAATTGTGTTTATCAGTTGAATTGCAAATAAACAATAGAGCATAGATTAAAGGTTACTTGTTATGCAGTAGTGGAGAATATGTTGGAGTTTTGGAGATGCTTTGTCTTCTGAATCTCTGCTTTC